>NC_091680.1:19070243-19202049 GCF_030179915.1 Drosophila takahashii
AATTGAACTCAAGAGACCCCTTCAAGATATCAGCAAGCATAGTCAAAATCTCAACGAAATTCAACACCAATACTGGGGAATTTGTAGTCGTTATTAAATCAATGTAGAAAAACAAAAACATTTGGGGACTATTTAATAAAATTATTAAGTGAAAATGTGGCACGATGCTTTATTATTTTATAAATTGGCAAGAGGGTGGTTTTAAGTTGACTTAAATTAAATGAATTGCCTTTTTAATGACTCTTCTTTACATTTTTATCAATGAACAAAGTTTATTCAATCATATATTCATCATATATTTAAATTTTAATCGAAGAATAAACTCTTTGAGTAAACCAATTTAAAAACAATAAGGGCTAAAGTGAGAATGTCTTTAAAAAATATTTAAAAAGTGGTGTGAACAAAATATTTAATTTGAAAAAGAAAATGCAGCTATAGAAATTCAAACAGATAACGGCTCGAAAAGTGTTTTACAACACTGGCGATAAAATACTGCAAATAAATGCGATAAATACCAGAATTTTATACGATAGCCGGCGAAACGGGCACTCAAATTCAGCTGACGCTTGTCGCCCAATTTTTGGCATTTAAAAAATCGAACGGTTTCGGCGCGTTGTCCGCTTTGTGCTTGCTTTTCGTGCACTCGATGGGCAAAATCGAGATTTGATCGCCGTTTCTCTTGTCATTTGTGTGGATCTCCGTTTTGTGGCCCTTTCAGCCGTCAGTTCGTCCGAAATTCGTTCAGTTCAGGCGGAAAACGAGGATTTTTTGCAACTCCAGGCGAACGCCAGTGCAAAAGAGGGAGCCCGAGAAAGGAGATCAAGATGGCCGCGAAGCCCGAGGATAAGAGCACGGATATTCCGGATCGTCTCTTCGATTCCAACCAGCGCAAAACCTACAAGCGCATGCGGTTCTTCGGCAAGGTAAGTGCGGATCTCCGAATGCGGATGTCCGGATGTGCATGCAAATAAGTCATAGAGATCCGCAGGCCACACCAACACCCTCACACACACAGCACCATGTCCACATCCCGGTTTTTGGTTCCGTTTTCCTTACCGTTCTTGATGCTCCCTCTTGTTTTTGTTGTTTTCAAAAGAAAGGGCGAGAGAGAAAGAGAGCATGTGGT
This sequence comes from Drosophila takahashii, assembly GCF_030179915.1. NCBI lineage: Eukaryota > Metazoa > Arthropoda > Insecta > Diptera > Drosophilidae > Drosophila > Drosophila takahashii. Next base: position 19,071,370 of record NC_091680.1, read on the forward strand.
TAGGAATGTGCGTACGAGTGTGTGTGTGCGTGCAGTTGTCAGTTTTTTTTGTTTTTTGGCGCGACTTCTTGAGTTTATGTGAAAAAATTTCAATTTTGTCAACTATAAAGCTGACTAATCATATATTCATGATCCGATTCTGGGGTTTACTAACTGATTCCTTCAGGCTCCAGAAAAACACAAGTTCCTTGTACCAAAAAACCTTAACAATTCAAAATTCATTAAACTAATTGTAAGAATCCAAAGATAAATGTACCATTTAAGGTCAAAATATATTACTGCGAAATTCTTAATCAGAAATGATTTACATTTATCCAAAGTCCCAAGAGAGTAGTTTTCTTGTGTGTGTTTTTTGTCCTTCATTTGTACTCCAAATTCAGGTTTTGTAAACCACATTTTTTAAAAGTTTTAGATGGGGTTTACCTAATATTAAGTTTCATAAATCAAAAAATATTCTTCATATCGTGCAAAATAATCTATTATTCCATTCCTTTCCTTTTTTTGTATAAGAATTTTTGTGTTCCAATGATAGGAAAATATGATCCTTAAAATAAAATACTTTCAAATCTATTAACCCTTTTCCCATATTATCCCAGGGCGGCTTTGCGAAATGCTACGAGATAATCGATGTGGAGACCGACGATGTCTTTGCCGGCAAGATCGTTTCCAAGAAGCTGATGATCAAGCACAACCAGAAGGAGAAGACCGCCCAGGAGATAACCATCCACCGCAGCCTCAACCATCCGAACATTGTCAAGTTCCACAGCTACTTTGAGGATGTGCAGAACATCTACATTGTGCTGGAGCTGTGCAAGAAAAGAGTGAGTTTCCCTGGGGGTCTAAATCTATAAACTACAATAACTAACCCCCTCGATTTCCAGTCGATGATGGAGCTGCACAAGCGCAGGAAGAGCATCACGGAGTTCGAGTGCCGCTACTACATTTACCAGATCATCCAGGGCGTCAAGTACTTGCACGATAACCGCATTATCCACCGCGATCTGAAGCTGGGAAATCTCTTCCTGAACGACTTGTTGCACGTGAAGATCGGGGATTTCGGTTTGGCCACGCGGATCGAGTACGAGGGCGAGCGCAAGAAGACGCTGTGCGGCACACCCAACTACATTGCCCCGGAGATTCTCACCAAGAAGGGTCACTCGTTTGAGGTGGACATCTGGTCGATTGGCTGCGTCATGTACACACTACTGGTGGGTCAGCCGCCATTTGAGACGAAGACTCTCAAAGACACCTACTCTAAGATCAAGAAGTGCGAATACCGCGTGCCCAGCTACTTGAGGAAGCCGGCGGCGGACATGGTGATTGCCATGCTGCAGCCGAATCCGGAGAGCCGCCCGGCGATTGGGCAGCTGCTGAACTTTGAGTTCCTCAAGGGCTCCAAGGTGCCCATGTTCTTGCCCGTCTCTTGTTTGACGATGGCGCCGCGTATCGGCAGCAATGACACTATTGAGGACTCTGTTCACCGCAAGCCGCTGATGGAGATGAACGGCATCAAGCCGGACGACACCCGCCTGGAGTCGACCTTCTTGAAGGCCAATCTGCACGACGCCATCACCGCCTCGGCGCAGGTGTGCCGCCACAGCGAGGACTATCGCAGCGATATCGAGAGCTTGCACCAGCAGCTCACCAATCTCATTAATGGCAAGGTAAATAGCGTTGTCTTACTTGCTCTTTACCTGAGAAAACCACTAAACCCTATCCCCTTTATAGCCGCGAATTTTGCAAGGCAATCTGGGCGACGAGAACACCGATCCTGCCGCACAACCGCTCTTCTGGATTTCCAAGTGGGTGGACTACAGCGACAAGTACGGCTTTGGCTACCAGCTCTGCGATGAGGGCATCGGCGTGATGTTCAACGACACCACAAAGCTCATACTGCTGCCGAATCAAATCAACGTGCACTTCATCGACAAGGACGGCAAGGAGAGCTATATGACCACCACCGATTACTGCAAGTCGCTCGACAAGAAGATGAAGCTGCTGTCCTACTTCAAGCGCTACATGATCGAGCATCTGGTGAAGGCAGGCGCCAACAATGTGAACATCGAAAGCGATCAGATCTCGCGTATGCCGCATCTGCACTCCTGGTTCCGCACAACCTGTGCGGTGGTCATGCATCTGACCAACGGATCAGTGCAGGTGAATAAATACCCTTTTCTAAACTATATATTTTATGCTAATCAAATTCGCTTTTTCAGCTCAACTTCTCGGACCACATGAAGCTCATCCTCTGCCCGCGCATGAGTGCCATTACCTACATGGACCACGAGAAGAACTTCCGCACCTACCGATTCTCGACCATCGTGGAGAACGGCGTGTCTAAAGACCTGTACCAGAAGATCCGCTATGCCCAGGAGAAACTTAGGAAAATGCTGGAGAAGATGTTCATCTAATCGTAGCCAGGCCAATACATTTTAAGGCCGAATGTTAGTTTAAGCCAATCCACGAATGCCCTGGCCAACTTCACATATAGAGATAGCCCCCCAAACGGATCCTCTCCATGCATTTTAAAAAAATTGTAGTTTCTGTTCAAATTGATTTGATTGTTCTCTGTTTTAGATTTTATTTGTTTTCTCCTTTCCCCTTCATCTACTGGTTAAGTTATATGCATAATCAATGTCGGGCCATCCCTCGAAAATATATAAATATGTCTGTTTCATGGTTTTCGTACACGGATCACTTAATAAATTTATAAAGAAACAAAGTGTTGCGCGAATTCACCCAGTTGACTGATAACGCCATTTAAATGCTGGACACATTTTGCACCTAAGTTTAATAAATGCTTATAATACAGACTGTTTAGCATGAAAGTGCTTTGCAGGACAATTATTTTCTAATAAGTTTTATGCAGAAATACCGTTCGTGATAAGATACAATTTGTAATTGCTTAGAAGCCTGTATGTATTTAAATAAAATCTCTGGAAATAAAACTTAATTATTACAGTTTACAGGCTTTTTCTTATTAGATATTTAAAATCAGTAAAGCGGTTAATATAAATGTTTATTGATAAGGACTTGGAATTGAAAAACCGTTACGGATCTGGCATTTTCCAGCACTGGTATGTGTCGTTTCTACCAGACTGAGCGATGGTAACACTGGCACGAGCGTTTTGGTCACTCTAATCAGCTTATTGATTTTATTTTCTCGAAAAAAGTTGCCAATACGTACACACTCGCTGAAAGGCCGAATAAGTCTTAATATTTAGATGCAATTAGTGCCGAGGCGGACATAAATCCTCGACATGGGTGACAACGAACAGAAGGCGCTCCAGCTGATGGCCGAGGCGGAGAAGAAGCTGACCCAACAGAAGGGCTTTCTGGGATCTCTATTCGGGTTCGTACCATCGAAATTTCGCAATGGGGAGTGGGAAAATTGCTCCTTGTCTGGTATAACGATCCATTTCCACATCCCCAGATGCTTCAGATATAGATATATACGATATGAATATATTTATTATCCATTATACTCACTGTACTACACTATTTTCACTACTCACGATAATACGTATACGTATTGATGTGGACTCTACGCCTCCACCCAGGAACTGAAAAAAGTGCGAATTAAACTGATAATAAGTTTGAGATATGTATTACAGGAAAAATGCAAAGTATTGATAAGAAGGCTATGCATATATGTATGCATTGTTATTGGTTAATACAAAATATACGCACTTACGCTTTCATATGGTTGTTGATGATTCATTGTATTCAAAAGTTTAATCATATTCAAACATAACAACCTATTGCTCAGATCTTTCCAGAATACGATTTCTAAAAAACATATTTTTTTTTTATCATTTTAAACAAATAACTTTAAATCTTTAAATTGGTAATAATAATTAAAGTTCTATTATTATTTTTTAGAACTAAAAAGGGAGGAATATAAGAAAACATTTTTAGCTCATAGCTTCACTAAGTTAATTTTATATAAATAAATAAAATAAAATAATTTTTAAAAATTTCAAATTTCTCTTTTTTTAAATTAATTTTAAAAAATAAAACAAAATTTTTCCTAAATAATTTCTTTAAAAAACTTAAGCATTTTAAATGTAATTTTTGCCTTATTTTAACTTATTTTGCCTTTAGTGACTCGTGATCACACTACTGTTCTAACAACTACAAAAATATAGGTAAAAAGCTAATAAATATCCACCATTTCAGAGGCTCCAACAAGGTGGAGGACGCCATCGAGTGCTACCAGCGGGCGGGCAACATGTTCAAGATGTCCAAGAACTGGACAAAGGCCGGCGAGTGCTTCTGCGAGGCGGCCACGCTGCATGCCCGGGCCGGAAGTCGGCACGATGCAGGAACCTGCTACGTCGACGCCTCCAACTGCTACAAAAAGGTGGACGTCGAGAGCGCCGTCAACTGTCTGATGAAGTCCATCGACATCTACACGGACATGGGTCGCTTCACGATGGCCGCCAAGCATCACCAGAGCATTGCTGAGATGTACGAGAGTGATCCCAATACTCTGGTGGGTATTCAGAATTAAAACAAAAGATCAATTCATAATTATATAAGATAATATTTCGCCTAGGCCAAGTCCATTCAGCACTACGAGCAGGCAGCCGATTACTTCAAGGGCGAGGAGTCGGTCAGTTCGGCCAACAAGTGCATGCTGAAGGTGGCCCAGTATGCCGCCCAACTGGAGGACTACGAGAAAGCAATATCCATATACGAGCAGGTGGCCGCCTCTTCGCTGGAGAGCTCGCTGCTCAAATACAGTGCCAAGGAGTACTTCTTCAGGGCCGCCCTCTGTCACCTGAGTGTGGACCTCCTGAACGCGCAGCATGCCATTGAAAAGTATGCCCAGCAGTACCCAGCATTCCAGGACTCAAGGGAGTTCAAGCTCATTAAGGTGGGTTTTTATCATATAATTTAAATGCCCAAAGTTTGGTAGGAAAAACTTAAGTTAATAACTTGTCTCTCTTTATGAATTATTTTCAATTACTCATGGACTTCCTCAATTACAGGTTTTGTGCGAACATCTCGAGGAACAGAACATCGAGGGATTCACAGAGGCCGTCAAGGATTACGACAGCATCTCGCGGTTGGATCAGTGGTACACCACCATCCTATTGCGCATCAAGAAGGCTGCGGACGAGGATCCAGATCTGCGATAAAATAATCAATTACACTTTCTGATGAAGTCGCGTACACATTTATTAAATGCTTTATTCGGTTCGGATATTAATCTACCTATATATATAACTAAATGGAAATTAATTAAACGTGTTGCATTGCTAAACCTGAAAGCACCCGAAATGACAGCCTGCTTAATCGCGTGAATTGAACTTACCGAACAGTCCATATACCCATATTCTAGAGTTTAAATTAACGCTTATGCAACGAAAAAGAGAAATCAGCAGAAGCCACTGTTCAGCTATCAGATTCAATTTAATTATTTCCAATTCGGAGTGATTCGAGGTGTTATGTTTGTCTGTTTTTGCGTTACTCTTGTTATTTGTGTAAGTAGCCAATCAGTAAGTTAGCTGCTGTTTTATTTGGATGCGTAAAATACCCTATAGAAATCCGTATCCATACTACTATAAAATAATAATAACTTTCATTACTTCGAGATTAATTAAAGAGAGTCCCCGGTAGTGAGCGAACATGAATTTCATTTTCTGCACAGAAAATATTAAAACATACCTTTTTAGATTGTACTCAAATACACAACCTATAAATAAAATATATGTCCATATAAACATTAACAATTACCCCTATAAATATCCAAAAGAAGAAACGGAATTCAAATAAATACTTGAGGGTCACATTTATAGAAAATTCCATCTCGCAAAATTTTAAAAATGTTTAGTAGATCAACTTCCTATAAACATGTACGAAGCAAGTTATAATCCAATTAATAAAATAACGACGGAGCTACGAAGTTTAATCGGCCGCTGAGGACGAAAACAAATATCAATTTATTGAATGAATATCTCCAGGAAATACACTACACAACTCAAAACCCACAACACATTTAATTAATACCAATGCAAAGATCTAAGTAATGTCTCTACGCATGCATTACCTTAGATATCTCCAATTAAAATACTTTAATAAAGTTACATGCTTGGATTAATCCTGTCATCCTGTCTTCGTATCCAACGATTTTTGTCAATATACGCACAACCAATCCAGTCATATTCATGGTCTTTCTCTTCCTTGATTGAAATATTTTTAATAGCTTAGTTTGCAACTGTAACTTACCTTGTATTTGTTTAAATCGTAAAGGTAATGTAAAGTCTTATAGATACTCCCATCTTTTACTTGATTTATTTTTAAGTTTTTAAAAGATATAGCAGAAATTTTTAATGATGTAAAAATGCCACTACGTTTACGATAGGAAACTGACTTGTACAGCATTTATATCAATTTGATAAGTGCCTGGGGTTGCGATGTCAACCAGTTTCTATTTCAATCAGCTGCAATATCAGTAGTATTTCCACCTGATCGTGCGAACTGAGATACTTTTGCGAACGTCATTGTCAAGAGCAACGGACAAAGGCCTGCCAATATCAATATCAATATGGGAGTTCTCTCGCTCTGGCTCTCCGAATGGGGGTCTCTGATTCAGAGTCGGGCTCTCGGGGGCGATGACGATGGGATGGGATGAGATGACCATATCAATAATCTCGCCAGTCATTCAGCCAATGTTCGTGCGTTAGGTTCACATTATTGTGGGGAGAGGTCCGTATAGCAGGTCTCCCATCGAGTTCTTCGCAAAACCACCAGTGGCTTAGTCCAGAAATTAAAATAAATAAATAGAATTATATAAACGCAAAACCAATACGCTAGCAAATATACTATACGTATACCCTCCTGTTGACGGTGTATTTGTATATCTGTGGAATTCCCAGTGCATTCCGGTTTTTCGAATAACATCCAACCAACAACACTGTGCCCATATAAACGTCGCTTTGTCGCACTGAAATACCAACATCGAAAAACCCCAAAAAAATATCAATAAAAAAAAGTAAAAAACCTCTCAATAATTGATGCACACCCACATGCTTACGCAAAAGTGTGATTCAATTCGTGTGCACAATCTATAATAAAAAATATTATTAAGCTGTGCTCAAAAGTCTGATAACCGAGGCTCAAACGAACTCTTTTTCCCAGACGCAAAATGCTCAAAGTACCAGGTAAAGTTAATCAACAATTACTTATGGGATATTTTCCAGTTCACGTTAGTTTTATATATTATTTTACAAGTACTAGTACGTACAGTACACACGTACACATTCATATTTATAAGGTCGTCAACGGATCACCGCTATCAGTTGGAAAATGCTCATTGTTTACGCATCTGAAAATATACTATTCACTTGATTGTTTATATAATTTTAATAGATTTTAATAATCCGGAACAAGGAACATGTGTATTTTTGGTAAAGAAAAATTGTTTGAAACAGAAGTATTAGGATAAATAAAAAATATTTTAGGTAGAAAATTGATTTTCATATAAATAATATCAAATTTAAACGACCAGTCAGTTGTCGGAATAATTCATAACAAACTAGTTTAAATTTATATCTTCGAAATATAAACTGCTGACCTGACTTTTAAGTTAATGAACAAACATTATATGATATGAAAATATAAAAGATATCTATATTTTTATTTTCCAAAAAGTAATCTTTAAATATTTCGGATAAGTGTATGTAGAAAAACCTATAACAGATCCTATAAATTTCAGATCGCAATATGGTACGGATCCCTTTGCTTTTGGGGGTCATCTTCCTGTGCTCGGCGCAGGCTCAAAATAGCCAAGCTCCCCTCCAACTGTCGGTGGGAAATCCTCTAACCGCTCTCACAGCACCGACGGCTTTTCAGAGTGGCGTCACTCACATCCAGGCCATGCGAAGCAACTTTGAAGAGGATGTCCTTATCAGCATTTCGCAGGGTGTCCAGGAGTTTGCCCTCGATCTCCTGCAGCGCATATCCGTCGAGGTGGAGAGGCTGAACAGGGACTTTATGATATCGCCCTTCTCCGTGTGGTCACTCCTGGTGCTCCTGTACGAAGGATCCGAGGGAGAGACCTACAACCAGTTGCGACAGGCCCTGCGGATCAATGTGGAGGATGAAAAGCTGCGTGGAGCCTACAAGGTGTGGAGCTCCTTTCTCAAGTGAGTTAAAAGACTGAAAAAGATGTAATAGATACTCAATTTTATTTTCCTTTTAGTACAACCACTCCAACTATCGAGGTGGCCACCCTGCAGGCCATTTACACCGGCAAGGACTATCCCATCAAGAGCAACTATCGGAATGCCATTCAGAACTACAATGTGCAGCCCGTGGAGGTGGACTTCAATAGCCCGGATTCCGTGCTGGAGATCAACGATGCCACAAAGCGCATCACCCGAGGTCTAATTCCACACACCGTTCTGCCTCAGGACATTTATGGAGCCAGGATGTTTCTGCTGTCCTCCCTCTACTTCAAAGGCCAGTGGAAGGTGGGTTTTTGACATTATCCTTAACTCATCTTCTTTAATATTTGTATCCCTTGGTATTCCAGTTCCCCTTCAACAAGACTCTGACGAGAGAGGAGCCCTTCTTCAGCGAGAGCGGCGAGGTGATCGGCAAAATACCCATGATGGTGCAGGAAGCGAACTTCGCCTATGTCTCCAACATCGAGGGTCTGGATGGCTACGTCCTGGAGCTGCCCTACGGCACCCAGGACCGACTGGCGATGCTCGTGGTGCTGCCCAAGCGGGGATTCAAGTTGAACGACGTGGCCAACAATCTGAAGACTCTGGGACTGCGACCCATTCTTCAGAAGCTGGCGGCCTTCAGGAACAGGGACACCGAGGACAACGAAGTGGAGGTCATGATGCCCAAGTTCATCACTACCACGGACTTTACACTCAAGGGAACGCTAATCAAGGTGGGTGGACTTCTTTTTTGATATCCTGCTAGAAGGTTATCCTCATCCATTCAAAGTTTTAAATATTTTAAATGACATTTCTATACCTAGATGGGCATTCGGGATCTGTTCGACGAGAGTGCCGCCAACCTGAACCGCATGTCCTCCGGATTGTTCGCCAAGCTGATCGTCCACTCCACCAAGATCATCGTGGACGAGCAGGGAACTACGGCGGGAGCTGTCACAGAGGCTTCGCTGGTCAACAAGGCCACCCCACCCAAGTTCCAGCTGAACAGGCCCTTCCAGTACATGATCGTGGAGAAGGCCACCGGCCTGATGCTCTTCGCCGGCCAAGTTCGGAACCCCAAGGCGGTTTAGAGATCTGAGCCTGACTTTACTCGCATACCACAATAAACACGTTACGTTAAGTCAATTATCTATCACTTTTATTTCATTGGGTGATATAGTTATACCCGTTACTTGTAGAGTAAAAGGGTATATTACATTCGTGCAAAAGTATGTAACAGGTAGAAGGAAGCGTTTCATTCCTATGGCACACGAGCACAATTGTTTTTGTAATAGCACTAAGCATACGGCTGTGCACTCGCAATGCTTGCCTATGCACACCCCGAATCCTCTTTGTGTCGCTGTCCTTAATAGATAAGAGCGAGCCAAGCCAACAACAAATTCCATTGAAGTTTTTTTTTCTCCTCAACTCACAATGCAAAGTGTTGTTGTCTTTTTCATGACTGTGTGTGACTTGTTACTCGCGTGCGTGTATTTTTACTTTAATGGTGTTTGTAACTGCACTGCCATAAGGCAGTTTTGAGCACCCCTGCTATATACTATATATATTCTTGATCAGGATCACTAGCCGAGTCGATCTAGCCATGTCCGTCTGTATGAACGCTGAGATCTCGGGAACTACAAAAGCTAGAAGGTTGAGATTTTCCACGCATATTCTTGGGCTTCCTACGCAGCGCAAGTTTATTTCAGCCGAGTGCCACGCCCCCTCTAACGCCCACAATCGCTCACTAACGATTTTAAAATGTGTCTGGCGCCCACCGCTTTAAAGATTTCCGAGAAGTATAAATGCAGTTTTGTTGTGCATATTTATACCCACGAAATGTAGAAGACATTTTTCAAATCGGACCATTCATTAAAAAGTTATACGCAATAAAAAAAAAGTTATATCTCCCTCGCACTCCCTTTAGCCGAGTGACGGGTATTAGATAGTCGGGACACGAACCCGACTAATAGCGTTCTCTCTTGTTTTTATTGTGGTATGTGAGTAAAGTCAGGCTCAGATCTCTAAACCACCTTGGGGTTCCGAAATTGGCCGGCGAAGAGCATCAGGCCGGTGGCCTTCTCCACGATCATGTACTGAAAGGGCCTGTTCAGCTGGAACTTGGGAGGGGTGGCCTTGTTGACCAGCGAAGCCTCTGTGACAGCTGCCGCCGTGGTTCCCTGCTCATCCACGATGATCTTGGTGGAGTGGACGATCAGATTGGCGAATAATCCGGAGGAAATGCGGCTCAGGTTAGCGGTACTATCATCGAACAGATCCCGAATGCCCATCTAGGTATAGAAATGTCATTTAAAATATTTTCAAACTTTAACAAAAAAGAAGTCCACCCACCTTGATTAGCGTTCCCTTGAGTGTAAAGTCCGTGGTAGTTATGAACTTGGGCATCATGACCTCCACTTCGTTGTCCTCGGTGTCCCTGTTCCTGAAGGCCGCTAGCTTCTGAAGAATAGGTCGCAGTCCCAGAGTCTTCAGATTGTTGGCCACGGTGCTCAACTTGAATCCCCGCTTGGGCAGCACCACGAGCATCGCCAGTCGGTCCTGGGTGCCGTAGGGCAGCTCCAGGACGTAGCCATCCAGACCCTCGATGTTGGAGACGTAGGCGAAGTTCGCTTCCTGCACCATCATGGGTATTTTGCCGATCACCTCGCCGCTCTCGCTGAAGAAGGGCTCCTCTCTCGTCAGAGTCTTGTTAAAGGGGAACTGGAATCCCAAGGAAAACATATATTAAAGAATATGAGTTAGGGGTAATGTCAAAATCCCACCTTCCACTGGCCCTTGAAGAAGAGGGCGGAGAGCAGAAACATTTTGGCTCCATAAATGTCGTTTGGAAGAATTGTATAAGGAATAAGACCTCGGCTGAAGCGACGTACAAGCTCGTTGATCTTCAGCGCCGTAGCTGGGTCACTGAAATCTACTTCAACAGGTTGCACTTTGTAGGTTGTCATCATGACGTTCTTGTAATTGTGCTCAATGGGTAAACGATGGTCCGTTAAAATTGCGTGCAGGGTGGCCACCTCGACTTCGGATGTTTTGGTACTTTTATAAAAATACAAATTAGTTGTATAGTAATTAGTACAGAATAAAATTATTGTTTTACTTAAGAGGTTGACTCATATTACTCACTTTAGGAGCTGGTTTCTTTCACTATAGAACTGGCGCAGTTCTCGCACATTACCAATATTTATCCTTAGGGTCTGATATAGCTGGTAAAGCGTTTCTCCATCCGATCCTTCCAGGAGCAGCACCAGGAGTGACCAAACGGAGAAGGGCGATATCATGAAGTTCCTGTTCTCCCTTTCCGTTTCGATCGATACGTGCTGTAGGAGAGTAAGGGAAAATTCCTCGACACCCTGGGATATTGACTGGGCATATTTCTCCTGCGCCATTAGAAGGACCATAACGCTTAATATCAGTGGAAGTCCAAACATCATTTTCTTCTTCTTTAAATAACTCTTTAGTTTAGGATTATCCCTATTGACAATCGACAGTTCTCTATACCTGTGTATAAGCAACTGTTAAATGATTTAAGAAAAACTCTATTTATGTACTTTCTGAATAGGTTTAGCCTGAAATAATTATTATAATAATTAGTTCAATATTCCAAGCCATGATCTGAGTGCACAGGCTGCACGTTTGACAGATTTTTTTCGTGCATAGGACTTGATTTTGCAAAATGGAATATATTTATTATACATTATTGATTATTAAAGTTTTAATATTTATAATCTGTGATACACAAAGTTGAACAATTACTTAGGCTTATATTATTCTTTTGGCAAGAAGTGGCCGAACTTAGTAACGGATGGTTAATAATAATAATTTGACTGCAACAGAGGTAAGTGTGAAAAGTTACCAGATAACGAAACCCATTTCCAACTGCTTATTTTGCCATTTCGTGTCGATGCATTGCTCTTTTTCTAATCACAGAAAAGATATACGATTTATATTAAATGCCAAAAAGAGCTTAGTTACAAATCTCAAAAAACTTAAACCGTACCACCAACCCATTTTTATATTATATGGGCTATCTGATTTACACAGAGATTCATAAAAGAAGCTTATAAAGAAAAGGAATATGAAGAAAAAACCCAGTGGGACTTAACGTAATGCACTTATTGTGGTATGTGGGTAAGGGTATTAATGAAGAAGAAAACAGAGAGGACTATAGTGTAGCCTATAGGCTCTTGGAGGTCAGCAAAAGTTTATTACATGAAATTTAACGTTCCAAAGTGGCTGGTTCCGTGGTCAGGTTCCGCACAGCGCCGACGTAGAGCATCAGGTTCTTCTCCTTTTCAAAGATCACATACACGAAAGGCTTGTTCAAGTGGAACTTTACCACCCCGGTCTTATTTTTTGGCGCAGGCCTCGGGGTCGACCCCTTGATGCCTTCTTCGTCCACCACTATCCGGCTGAACTGGTTGCAGTTCGAGAGGGACATTCTTACACCGTTGTGGGTATCTGAGGTCATCCGGTATAGATCAGCCTTATAAGAGTCTACAACATCCACGATACCTATCTATTAATGTATATAAATTAGATGCGAACATATCAGTAATATGTAGAAATGTAGAGATACCCACTTCTGATAGGAATTTCGTAAGATAATATCTGGTGTATGTATCGAATTTGGGTATCTTGACCTCCACTTCCTTGTTCTTGGTGGTCCTTTTCTTGAGAGCATCCAGGACAGGACTCATCCCCATGTACCTGAGTTGGTTGACCGTATCGGTGATTTTGGCGCCGTTGGTGGGCAGCATCACGAGCATCACTAGTCCCTTTTTACCGTAGGGCAGTTCCAGGACACGGGCATCCAGTTCATCTATGTCATCCACGTAGGCGAATTTACCTGTCTGCACCATCATGGGCATCTTAGACAATTGCTTGCCGTCTTCCTCGCTGTAAAAAGGTTCCTTTTTCGTCAGCTTCTTGTCGAACGGGTACTGGAATATAGAAGGATGTTTTGAAGGATCTCGTTGGTTAAATTTGGTTAAATTAAATTAAAATCTGCTGGAGAAAAGATGGTCACAATCTCACCTTCCACTTGGCCTTGAAGTAGATGGCAGAGAGCAGTAACATCCTGGCCCCGGATATGTTTCGTTGCTCATATCTCTGCTTAATAAATCCAGAAGTTTCGTACTTAATATCGTCGTTTATCCGAACAATATTTTGTGAGAAGGCCAATGGCCATGGTGTCGTTCCGTTCTCAAGCACAACACTCCTGTATTGTTGATCGATATGATAGTTCCTGTCATAGTACAGATTTTGCAAGGTGTGAACCACCATCTCAGGAGTTGTGGTGTTTGGTGAAAAAAAGAAGACACCGATTAATAAATATAACTCTCCTACTTTTTCAAACCAGATATTATATCTTCCAAGGTCTTGAATTAATTATATCCAGATAATAATACCTACTTGATAAGTATTCTTCTGTCCCTGTAGAACTCATTCATTTCCTCTTCGTCAACGGTGATCCCCAAGGAATCACGCAGCTGGGTGCGGGTTCTTCCTTCAGCTCCCACGTAGAGTACTAACATAATGGCCCACACGGAAAAGGACGCCAGCATGTAGCTATCATCATGTCTCGGTTCTACCCATATGGCTAACCTCTGCCAGAGCTCAAGAGAAAACTTTTCGATTCCCTCCGTCAACTCGGCATAGCCACCATCATCATCGTCATCTTGGCCCTGCGCCAACAATATTAATGTGGCTCCGAAGAGCACTATAAAACCAACCTTCATTTTACCTACAGTAGGAGGAAATTTAAAAAAAAAAAAATTTAAATAAAGTTGGCTTTGAACCCTTTAATCCTATGGGAATTCCGAGCTTAAAGCCTACTTTAAATTTAACATGTGCTCCTGACATTAAAACAACCAACACGAATCAAGTATATTATCACTTTGGAGAAACGGTTCCTGCTCCTTGTTCCACACTTATGAGAAAAAATTCTTAAAGTGCTACACCAAAACACATACTAAAATGATCTATCTGCACTAACTTTTTAATTGTACAAAACCATCTTTATATACTTTCTACGGATGACTTTAAAAATTATTGCAAGCCATGATCTAACAACACAAAAAATTTTAAATCTTTTGCATTTTTCATACTCATGTCTTGATTTTCAATGATTTTGAATACTATAAGTTGCTTAAAATAATTTTTTTCATTAATGTATGCAGAAAATAAATGTACTTTGTAGAATAAACCAACTTTTAAGTTAAAGGTTTGGCATGAACTTAGTTTTAGTCCACTTATAATACTAATATACCTTCAACCTCGGGACTTTAATTTTTAAAGAACTTTTGTTCCTTGCACTAATTTGTAAAAAGCTATCAGATAGATAAATCCATTTGAAACTGCTAAATTTGCAATGCGATTTCGTGTTTTGGCATTGATTCTTTTGAAGTTCAGAATAGCTATACGATATTGATGAGGCTTATATAAGAAACAAGAGAGAACGCTACAGTCGGGTTCGTGTCCCGACTAATAATCGTAACTCAGCTAAAGGGAGTGCGAGGGAGATAGATATAGAAATTTTGATTGCGTATAACTTTTTAATGAATGGTCCGATTTGAAAAATGTCTTCTACATTTCGTGGGTATAAATATGCACAACAAAACTGCATTTATACTTCTCGGAAATCTTTAAAGGTGTGGGTGCCAGACACATTTTAAAATCGTTAGTGGGCGATTGTGGGCGTTAGAGGGGGCGTGGCACTCGACTGAAATAAACTTGAGCTGCGTAGGAAGCCCAAGAATATGCGTGGAAAATCGCAGCCTTCTAGCTTTTGTAGTTCCCGAGATCTCAGCGTTCATACACTCAAAAAAAAAACAGCCCGAAATCGCCATTAAATCAAGAAATTCGCCATGAATTTCAGTCGATGGCGATTTACCGTATTTTTTAGAAAGGAATTTTCTAAAATTTAGAAAAAAATTTCTGAAAAGCAGAAATACTTTTCTAAAATCAAGAAAAATTGCCATAAAAAGTGCGAAAATTTCCTTAAATCCAGAAAGTACTTTTCTTGAAAATAGAATTTTTTTTCTTAAAATAAGAATGGACTTTTTTTATTTTCAGAAAATTTTCTTTATTTTAATAAAATGTTTACATATTTATTTTACTATTTTATTTCCTAAACAAGAAAGAGAAAAGAAAATAAAAAAGATGAAAAGAAAATTATTAATATTTCCTAAACAAAAAAGGAAAACAAAACAAAAAAAATAAAAATAAGATAATAAATATTTCCTAAAGAAAAAAGAGAAAAGAAAACAAAAAAAGATAAAAATTACATTATAAATATTTCCTAAACAAAAAAGAGAAAAGAAAACAAAATAGATAAAAAGTTATTAATATTAATATTAAGTAGGTATTTAACTTACCTATTATTAAAATTTACTTACTTACTGCCAAATTATCAACAATACCTGAAATTGAAATTATTCCTGCAATCGAAAATAAAAATTAATATTAGAGAAGGATGGTATTTGCGGCCTGCAATAGTATGCCCTATGCTTACCATAAATTTTCACACACTTACCAAATTTATATTTAAATTTATTTAAATTGCTTACCTATTAATTGCCTCTTAGAGGGATCGCACTTTAACTTTCTTAAATAGGCTCAACACAAACTTATTACTTTGAATGCTCATCCAAAACTGAGCACAAGGGTTCAAAATGCAGCGCAACACAAGCAACTCTCTCGCGAGAGACTGCATTTCCAAAACAACAACGCAATAAAGTTACAGCTACGCACAAGAAAATTCTCGATCATACGCACAAACACACATAAACATATACATACATACGCCAAAAACTGTCGTCGCAACGCGCCGCGGACTAACCCCTTGTCTTCTTCTTTTTCGTTTCGAAGAAAGAGTGAGAAGCATAAAAGAAATACAAAAAGTTTTTCTTAAATCTATGGTGATTTTCTAATTCTACTTTTCTGTTTTCAAGAAAATTTTTTTTTTAATTCATAAAAATTCTTAAAATTTAGAAAAATTTACCGTATTTTTTATGGCGACTTTCTAGATTCTAGGAAGGGCTGAAGTACATTTTTTCTTAATTTAATGGCGAAATCGCCATTAATTTACGAAAACTTTTGGAGAGCAAACTAGAAAAAAACACCATTGATTTAAGAAAAAAAAACATTTTTCTAAATTTTAGAAAGGTTTTTCGTAAAATTCTGTTTTTATGGTCTTTTTTCCTAGATTCAAGAAAACAATTTCTAAAATTCAGAAAATTTTCTAAAATTAAGAAAAAATTTCATTTTATGGCGATTTTCTAAAATTTAGGAAAAAAAAATTTTTGAGTGTACAGACGGACATGGCTAGATCGCCTCGACTAGTGACCCTGATCAAGAATATATATACTTTATGGGGTCGGAAACGATTCCTTATAGCTGTTACATACTATTTCACGAATACAATATACCCTTTTACTCTACGAGTAACGGGTATAAATATAAAACGTTTGTCTTCTCAAAGTAAAAATTAATTTTACCCTCACCGTAAAATGTAAATGGATGTGGTTAACTAAGAGCTGCACTCAGAAAAGTGAATTTTTATTGTTCTGATTTATGAAGAGTGTATAAACTTTAATAATCAATAATGAAATAATTTATTCTATTTTACAAAATCAAGTCCTGTGCACGAAAAAAATCTGGGCATATCATGGCTTGGAATATTGAACTAATTATTATTATTATTTCAGAAAGTACATAAGTAGAACTTTTCCTAAATCATCAGATATAGAGAACTCTCGATTGTCAATGGGGATAATCCTAAACTAAAGAGTTATTTGAAAAACAACAGTTATTAGGCTGAATATATAACATGAGGATCGGACTTCCAGTGATATTAAGCGTCATGGTCCTTCTAATGGCGCAAGAGAAATATGCCCAATCAATATCGCAGGGTGTCGAGGAATTTTCCTTTAATCTCCTGCAGCACGTATCAATCGAAACGGAGAGGCAGAACCGGAACTTCATGATATCGCCCTTCTCCGTTTGGTCACTCCTGGTGCTCCTCCTGGAAGGATCGGGTGGAGAAACGCTTTACCAGCTATATCAGACCCTAAGGATAAATGTTGGTAATGTGCGAGATCTGCGCCAGTTCTATAGTGAAAGAAACCAGCTCCTAAAGTGAGTAATATGAGTCAACCTCTTAAGTAAAACAATATTTTTTATTGTGTACTAATTACTATAAAACTAATTTGTATTTTTATAAAAGTACCAAAACATCCGAAGTCGAGGTGGCCACCCTGCAGGCAATTTTAACGGACTATCGTTTACCCATCGGGTACAACTACCGGAACGTCATGATGACAACCTACAAAGTGCGACCTGTTGAAGTGGACTTCAGTGACCCAGCTACGGCGCTGAAGATCAACGAGCTTGTACGTCGCTTCAGCCGAGGTCTTATTCCTCATACAATTCTCCCACAGGACATATATGGAGTCAGGATGTTTCTGCTCTCCGTTCTCTTCTTCAAGGGCCAGTGGAAGGTGGGATATTGTCAATGGTTTCTCAATATATCCCTTCTAATATATCCTTTCGAGACCAGCTGCCTTTCGATGAGACTCTGACGAGAGAGGAGCCCTTTTACAGCGAGAGCGGTGAGGAGATCGGCAAAATGCCCATGATGAAGCAGGAAGCGAACTTCGCCTATGTCGATAACATCGATGGTCTGAAGGGCACTGTCCTGGAGCTGCCCTACGGCACCCAGGACCGACTGGCGATGCTTGTGCTGCAGCCCCATCCCGGCTTCAAATTAAACGACGTGGCAGGCAATCTAAGAGCCTTGGGACTGAGACCCATTCTCCAGGGGCTGGCGGCCAAGAGAAATGAGGACAGAGACGTGAAGGTCCAGATGCCCAAGTTCACAATTACCACAGACCTTAGACTCAGGGAAATCCTTATACGGGTGAGACTTCTTTTATCTTGTATCCTTCAGGTTATTGGATGTTTTTATCATAGTAAAATATCCAGTTTATGTTAAAAAAAATCCAAGAATCTTTACTGTGAATTTTAAGAATTTTTATCTAGGTAAACTTATGTTAATTTTATTTTTTACACCCAGATGGGCATTCGTGATCTATTTGGAGATGCCGCCAACCTAGAACGTATGTCGAGCGGATTGTATGCCAGTCAAGTCGACCACTCCTCCAAGATTATCGTAGACGAAAAGGGATCAACCGCGGCAGCTGTCACAACGGCTACGATAGACTTCAAGATGATTAAACCCAGCCTTAACCTGAACAGACCCTTTCAGTACATGATCGTGGAGAAGACAACCGGCCTGATGCTTTTCGCCGGCCAAGTTCGGAAACCCGAGGCGGCTTAGGGATCTTAATCTGACTTTATACAAATTTTACAATAAATACGTTGGGCTAAGTAATCCGTAAGTTAAGTGGTCATTTATTGACGATATTATTTATAGAAAACTAAGTTAATAAAGAATCGTTCATGCTGCTTTTATATTTTTCATCTCCATCGTTTATATAGCACAAAATCAATGTACAAGCCTAGTCAAAAGTATTTTCACAAATTTGAATGTTAACTGTACTCATATTTTGAACTTATAATATAAACATTTTGGCACCTATGGAAAGAGCACTTCAATTCCGTTTAAATGACACAAAAATGTTCTTAACCCATTAAGCACCCTTTGAAAAGTTAGAAAATTAGACAATTTTTTGTCGAAAGTCAAATTTTTTTTGCAGTTATTATTAAATTTGATTGGGGAACAATTTTGCATCAAAATATTTTTGTTTTAAGCCCCAAAAAAAAAGTTGAAAATTTGACTTTCACAAAATTTGCTCACTTTCTTTTGGAGCAGGATGCTCCAGTCGCAAAATGCTCCAGTCTCAAAATGCTCCATTCGCAAAATGCTCCAGTCTCAAAATGCTCCAGTCTCAAAATGCTCCAGTCTCAAAATGCTCCAGTCGCAAAATGCTCCAGTCGCAAAATGCTCCATTGGCAAAATGCTCCATTGGCAAAATGCTCCAGTCTCAAAATGCTCCATTGGCATAATGCTCTATTGGCAAAATGCTCCATTGGCAAAATGCTCCAGTCTCAAAATGCTCCATTGGCAAAATGCTCCATTGGCAAAATGCTCCAGTCTCAAAATGCTCCATTGGCAAAATGCTCCAGTCTCAAAATGCTCCAGTCGCAAAATGCTCCAGTCTCAAAATGCTCCATTGGCATAATGCTCCATTGGCATAATGCTCCATTGGCATAATGCTCCATTGGCAAAATGCTCCAGTCTCAAAATGCTCCAGTCTCAAAATGCTCCAGTCTCAAAATGCTCCAGTCTCAAAATGCTCCAGTCGCAAAATGCTCCAGTCGCAAAATGCTCCATTGGCAAAATGCTCCAGTCGCAAAATGCTCCATTGGCAAAATGCTCCAGTCTCAAAATGCTCCATTGGCAAAATGCTCCAGTCTCAAAATGCTCCATTGGCAAAATGCTCCAGTCTCAAAATGCTCCATTGGCAAAATGCTCCATTGGCAAAATGCTCCAGTCTCAAAATGCTCCAGTCTCAAAATGCTCCGTTGGCAAAATGCTCCAGTCTCAAAATGCTCCAGTCGCAAAATGCTCAGTCGCAAAATGCTCCATTGGCAAAATGCTCCATTGGCAAAATGCTCCAGTCGCAAAATGCTCCATTGGCAAAATGCTCCAGTCTCAAAATGCTCCATTGGCAAAATGCTCCAGTCTCAAAATGCTCCATTGGCAAAATGGTCCAGTCTCAAAATGCTCCATTGGCAAAATGCTCCAGTCTCAAAATGCTCCACTGGCAAAATGCTCCAGTCTCAAAATGCTCCATTGGCAAAATGCTCCATTGGCAAAATGCTCCAGTCTCAAAATGCTCCAGTCTCAAAATGCTCCGTTGGCAAAATGCTCCAGTCTCAAAATGCTCCAGTCGCAAAATGCTCCAGTCTCAAAATGCTCCATTGGCAAAATGCTCCATTGGCAAAATGCTCCAGTCTCAAAATGCTCCATTGGCAAAATGCTCCAGTCTCAAAATGCTCCATTGGCAAAATGCTCCAGTCTCAAAATGCTCCAGTCGCAAAATGCTCCAGTCTCAAAATGCTCCAGTCTCAAAATGCTCCATTGGCAAAATGCTCCAGTCTCAAAATGCTCCATTGGCAAAATGCTCCAGTCTCAAAATGCTCCATTGGCAAAATGCTCCAGTCTCAAAATGCTCCAGTCGCAAAATGCTCCAGTCTCAAAATGCTCCATTGGCAAAATGCTCCAGTCTCAAAATGCTCCAGTCTCAAAAATGCTCCATTGGCAAAATGCTCCAGTCTCAAAATGCTCCATTGGCATAATGCTCCATTGGCAAAATGCTCCAGTCTCAAAATGCTCCATTGGCAAAATGCTCCAGTCTCAAAATGCTCCATTGGCAAAATGCTCCAGTCTCAAAATGCTCCATTGGCAAAATGCTCCAGTCTCAAAATGCTCCAGTCTCAAAAATGCTCCATTGGCAAAATGCTCCAGTCTCAAAATGCTCCATTGGCAAAATGCTCCATTGGCAAAATGCTCCAGTCTCAAAATGCTCCATTGGCAAAATGCTCCAGTCTCAAAATGCTCCAGTCGCAAAATGCTCCAGTCTCAAAATGCTCCATTGGCAAAATGCTCCAGTCTCAAAATGCTCCATTGGCAAAATGCTCCAGTCTCAAAATGCTCCAGTCTCAAAATGCTCCAGTCTCAAAATGCTCCATTGGCAAAATGCTCCATTGGCAAAATGCTCCATTGGCAAAATGCTCCAGTCTCAATATGCTCCAGTCTCAAAATGCTCCATTGGCAAAATGCTCCAGTCTCAAAATGCTCCAGTCTCAAAATGCTCCATTGGCAAAATGCTCCAGTCTCAAAATGCTCCATTGGCAAAATGCTCCAGTCGCAAAATGCTCCAGTCTCAAAATGCTCCATTGGCAAAATGCTCCAGTCTCAAAATGCTCCAGTCTCAAAATGCTCCATTGGCAAAATGCTCCAGTCTCAAAATGCTCCATTGGCAAAATGCTCCAGTCTCAAAATGCTCCATTGGCAAAATGCTCCATTGGCAAAATGCTCCAGTCTCAAAATGCTCCATTGGCAAAATGCTCCAGTCTCAAAATGCTCCAGTCTCAAAATGCTCCAGTCTCAAAATGCTCCATTGGCAAAATGCTCCAGTCTCAAAATGGTCCATTGGCAAAATGCTCCAGTATCAAAATGCTCCAGTCTCAAAATGCTCCATTGGCAAAATGCTCCAGTCTCAAAATGCTCCATTGGCAAAATGCTCCAGTCGCAAAATGCTCCAGTCTCAAAATGCTCCAGTCGCAAAATGCTCCATTGACAAAATGCTCCAGTCTCAAAATGCTCCATTGGCAAAATGCTCCAGTCGCAAAATGCTCCAGTCTCAAAATGCTCCATTGGCAAAATGCTCCAGTCTTGAAATGCTCCATTGGCAAAATGCTCCAGTCTCAAAATGCTCCATTGGCAAAATGCTCCAGTCGCAAAATGCTCCAGTCTCAAAATGCTCCATTGGCAAAATGCTCCATTGGCAAAATGCTCCATTGGCAAAATGCTCCATTGGCAAAATGCTCCAGTCTCAAAATGCTCCATTGGCAAAATGCTCCAGTCGCAAAATGCTCCAGTCTCAAAATGCTCCATTGGCAAAATGCTCCATTGGCAAAATGCTCCATTGGCAAAATGCTCCAGTCTCAAAATGCTCCATTGGCAAAATGCTCCAGTCGCAAAATGCTCCATTGGCAAAATGCTCCATTGGCAAAATGCTCCAGTCTCAAAATGCTCCATTGGCAAAATGCTCCAGTCTCAAAATGCTCCAGTCTCAAAATGCTCCATTGGCAAAATGCTCCAGTCTCAAAATGCTCCATTGGCAAAATGCTCCAGTCTCAAAATGCTCCATTGGCAAAATGCTCCAGTCTCAAAATGCTCCATTGGCAAAATGCTCCATTGGCAAAATGCTCCATTGGCAAAATGCTCCAGTCTCAAAATGCTCCATTGGCAAAATGCTCCAGTCTCAAAATGCTCCAGTCTCAAAATGCTCCAGTCTCAAAATGCTCCATTGGCAAAATGCTCCAGTCTCAAAATGCTCCATTGGCAAAATGCTCCAGTATCAAAATGCTTCAGTCTCAAAATGCTCCATTGGCAAAATGCTCCAGTCTCAAAATGCTCCATTGGCAAAATGCTCCAGTCGCAAAATGCTCCAGTCTCAAAATGCTCCATTGGCAAAATGCTCCAGTCTTGAAATGCTCCATTGGCAAAATGCTCCATTGGCAAAATGCTCCATTGGCAAAATGCTCCAGTGTCAAAATGCTCCATTGGCAAAATGCTCCAGTCTCAAAATGCTCCATTGGCAAAATGCTCCAGTGTCAAAATGCTCCAGTCGCAAAATGCTCCAGTCTCAAAATGCTCCATTGGCAAAATGCTCCAGTCTCAAAATGCTCCATTGGCAAAATGCTCCAGTCTCAAAATGCTCCATTGGCAAAATGCTCCAGTCTCAAAATGCTCCATTGGCAAAATGCTCCAGTCTCAAAATGCTCCAGTCGCAAAATGCTCCAGTCGCAAAATGCTCCAGTCTCAAAATGCTCCATTGGCAAAATGCTCCAGTCTCAAAATGCTCCAGTCGCAAAAAGCTCCATTGACAAAATGCTCCAGTCTCAAAATGCTCCATTGGCCAAATGCTCCAGTCTCAAAATGCTCCATTGGCAAAATGCTCCAGTCTCAAAATGCTCCATTGGCAAAATGCTCCAGTCTTGAAATGCTCCATTGGCAAAATGCTCCATTGGCAAAATGCTCCATTGGCAAAATGCTCCAGTGTCAAAATGCTCCATTGGCAAAATGCTCCAGTCTCAAAATGCTCCATTGGCAAAATGCTCCAGTATCAAAATGCTTCAGTCTCAAAATGCTCCATTGGCAAAATGCTCCAGTCTCAAAATGCTCCATTGGCAAAATGCTCCAGTCGCAAAATGCTCCAGTCTCAAAATGCTCCATTGGCAAAATGCTCCAGTCTTGAAATGCTCCATTGGCAAAATGCTCCATTGGCAAAATGCTCCATTGGCAAAATGCTCCAGTGTCAAAATGCTCCATTGGCAAAATGCTCCATTGGCAAAAAGCTCCAGTCCCAAAATGCTCCAGTCTCAAAATGCTCCAGTCGCAAAATGCTCCAGTCTCAAAATGCTCCATTGGCAAAATGCTACATTGGCAAAATGCTCCAGTCTCAAAATGCTCCATTGGCAAAATGCTCCAGTCTCAAAATGCTCCATTGGCAAAATGCTCCAGTCTCAAAATGCTCCAGTCGCAAAATGCTCCATTGGCAAAATGCTCCAGTCTCAAAATGCTCCATTGGCAAAATGCTCCATTGGCAAAATGCTCCAGTCTCAAAATGCTCCATTGGCAAAATGCTCCAGTCTCAAAATGCTCCAGTCGCAAAATGCTCCATTGGCAAAATGCTCCAGTCTCAAAATGCTCCATTGGCAAAATGCTCCATTGGAAAATGCTCCAGTCTCAAAATGCTCCATTGGCAAAATGCTCCATTGGCAAAATGCTCCAGTCTCAAAATGCTCCATTGGCAAAATGCTCCAGTCTCAAAATGGTCCATTGGCAAAATGCTTCAGTCTCAAAATGCTCCATTGGCAAAATGCTCCATTGGCAAAATGCTCCAGTCTCAAAATGCTCCATTGGCAAAATGCTCCAGTCTCAAAATGCTCCAGTCGCAAAATGCTCCATTGGCAAAATGCTCCAGTCTCAAAATGCTCCATTGGCAAAATGCTCCATTGGAAAATGCTCCAGTCTCAAAATGCTCCATTGGCAAAATGCTCCAGTCCCAAAATGCTCCAGTCTCAGAATGCTCCAGTCGCAAAATGCTCCAGTCTCAAAATGCTCCATTGGCAAAATGCTACATTGGCAAAATGCTCCAGTCTCAAAATGCTCCATTGGCAAAATGCTCCAGTCTCAAAATGCTCCATTGGCAAAATGCTCCAGTCTCAAAATGCTCCAGTCGCAAAATGCTCCATTGGCAAAATGCTCCAGTCTCAAAATGCTCCATTGGCAAAATGCTCCATTGGAAAATGCTCCAGTCTCAAAATGCTCCATTGGCAAAATGCTCCATTGGCAAAATGCTCCAGTCTCAAAATGCTCCATTGGCAAAATGCTCCAGTCTCAAAATGGTCCATTGGCAAAATGCTTCAGTCTCAAAATGCTCCATTGGCAAAATGCTCCAGTCTCAAAATGCTCCATTGGCAAAATGCTCCAGTCTCAAAATGCTCCATTGGCAAAATGCTCCAGTCTCAAAATGCTCCATTGGCAAAATGCTCCAGTCTCAAAATGCTCCAGTCTCAAAATGCTCCAGTCTCAAAATGCTCCATTGGCAAAATGCTCCATTGGCAAAATGCTCCATTGGCAAAATACTCCAGTCTCAAAATGCTCCATTGGCAAAATGCTCCAGTCTCAAAATGCTCCATTGGCAAAATGCTCCATTGGCAAAATGCTCCAGTCTCAAAATGCTCCATTGGCAAAATGCTCCAGTCTCAAAATGCTCCATTGGCAAAATGCTTCAGTCTCAAAATGCTCCATTGACAAAATGCTCCAGTCTCAAAATGCTCCATTGGCAAAATGCTCCAGTCGCAAAATGCTCCAGTCTCAAAATGCTCCATTGGCAAAATGCTCCAGTCTTGAAATGCTCCATTGGCAAAATGCTCCAGTCTCAAAATGCTCCATTGGCAAAATGCTCCAGTCGCAAAATGCTCCAGTCTCAAAATGCTCCATTGGCAAAATGCTCCATTGGCAAAATGCTCCAGTCTCAAAATGCTCCATTGGCAAAATGCTCCAGTCGCAAAATGCTCCAGTCTCAAAATGCTCCATTGGCAAAATGCTCCAGTCTCAAAATGCTCCATTGGCAAAATGCTCCAGTCTCAAAATGCTCCATTGGCAAAATGCTCCAGTCTCAAAATGCTCCAGTCTCAAAAAGCTCCAGTCTCAAAATGCTCCAGTCTCAAAATGCTCCAGTCGCAAAATGCTCCAGTCGCAAAATGCTCCAGTCGCAAAATGCTCCAGTCTCAAAATGCTCCAGTCGCAAAATGCTCCATTCGCAAAATGCTCCATTGGCAAAATGCTCCAGTCTTGAAATGCTCCATTGGCAAAATGCTCCAGTCTCAAAATGCTCCATTGGCAAAATGCTCCAGTCTCAAAATGCTCCATTGGCAAAATGCTCCAGTCTCAAAATGCTCCATTGGCAAAATGCTCCAGTCTCAAAATGCTCCATTGGCAAAATGCTCCATTGGCAAAATGCTCCAGTCTCAATATGCTCCAGCCTCAAAATGCTCCATTGGCAAAATGCTCCATTGGCAAAATGCTCCAGTCTCAAAATGCTCCATTGGCAAAACGCTCCAGTCTCAAAATGCTCCAGTCGCAAAATGCTCCATTGGCAAAATGCTCCAGTCTCAAAATGCTCCATTGGCAAAATGCTCCATTGGCAAAATGCTCCATTGGCAAAATGCTCCAGTCTCAAAATGCTCCAGTCGCAAAATGCTCCATTGACAAAATGCTCCAGTCTCAAAATGCTCCATTGGCAAAATGCTCCAGTCGCAAAATGCTCCAGTCTCAAAATGCTCCATTGGCAAAATGCTCCAGTCTTGAAATGCTCCATTGGCAAAATGCTCCAGTCTCAAAATGCTCCATTGGCAAAATGCTCCAGTCGCAAAATGCTCCAGTCTCAAAATGCTCCATTGGCAAAATGCTCCATTGGCAAAATGCTCCATTGGCAAAATGCTCCATTGGCAAAATGCTCCAGTCTCAAAATGCTCCATTGGCAAAATGCTCCAGTCGCAAAATGCTCCAGTCTCAAAATGCTCCATTGGCAAAATGCTCCATTGGCAAAATGCTCCATTGGCAAAATGCTCCAGTCTCAAAATGCTCCATTGGCAAAATGCTCCAGTCGCAAAATGCTCCATTGGCAAAATGCTCCATTGGCAAAATGCTCCAGTCTCAAAATGCTCCATTGGCAAAATGCTCCAGTCTCAAAATGCTCCAGTCTCAAAATGCTCCATTGGCAAAATGCTCCAGTCTCAAAATGCTCCATTGGCAAAATGCTCCAGTCTCAAAATGCTCCATTGGCAAAATGCTCCATTGGCAAAATGCTCCAGTCGCAAAATGCTCCAGTCTCAAAATGCTCCATTGGCAAAATGCTCCAGTCTTGAAATGCTCCATTGGCAAAATGCTCCAGTCTCAAAATGCTCCATTGGCAAAATGCTCCAGTCGCAAAATGCTCCAGTCTCAAAATGCTCCATTGGCAAAATGCTCCATTGGCAAAATGCTCCATTGGCAAAATGCTCCATTGGCAAAATGCTCCAGTCTCAAAATGCTCCATTGGCAAAATGCTCCAGTCTCAAAATGCTCCATTGGCAAAATGCTCCAGTCGCAAAATGCTCCATTGGCAAAATGCTCCATTGGCAAAATGCTCCAGTCTCAAAATGCTCCATTGGCAAAATGCTCCAGTCTCAAAATGCTCCAGTCTCAAAATGCTCCATTGGCAAAATGCTCCAGTCTCAAAATGCTCCATTGGCAAAATGCTCCAGTCTCAAAATGCTCCATTGGCAAAATGCTCCATTGGCAAAATGCTCCATTGGCAAAATGCTCCAGTCTCAAAATGCTCCATTGGCAAAATGCTCCAGTCTCAAAATGCTCCAGTCTCAAAATGCTCCAGTCTCAAAATGCTCCATTGGCAAAATGCTCCAGTCTCAAAATGCTCCATTGGCAAAATGCTCCAGTATCAAAATGCTTCAGTCTCAAAATGCTCCATTGGCAAAATGCTCCAGTCTCAAAATGCTCCATTGGCAAAATGCTCCAGTCGCAAAATGCTCCAGTCTCAAAATGCTCCATTGGCAAAATGCTCCAGTCTTGAAATGCTCCATTGGCAAAATGCTCCATTGGCAAAATGCTCCATTGGCAAAATGCTCCAGTGTCAAAATGCTCCATTGGCAAAATGCTCCAGTCTCAAAATGCTCCATTGGCAAAATGCTCCAGTGTCAAAATGCTCCAGTCGCAAAATGCTCCAGTCTCAAAATGCTCCATTGGCAAAATGCTCCAGTCTCAAAATGCTCCATTGGCAAAATGCTCCAGTCTCAAAATGCTCCATTGGCAAAATGCTCCAGTCTCAAAATGCTCCATTGGCAAAATGCTCCAGTCTCAAAATGCTCCAGTCGCAAAATGCTCCAGTCGCAAAATGCTCCAGTCTCAAAATGCTCCATTGGCAAAATGCTCCAGTCTCAAAATGCTCCAGTCGCAAAAAGCTCCATTGACAAAATGCTCCAGTCTCAAAATGCTCCATTGGCCAAATGCTCCAGTCTCAAAATGCTCCATTGGCAAAATGCTCCAGTCTCAAAATGCTCCATTGGCAAAATGCTCCAGTCTCAAAATGCTCCATTGGCAAAATGCTCCAGTCTCAAAATGCTCCATTGGCAAAATGCTCCAGTCTCAAAATGCTCCATTGGCAAAATGCTCCAGTCCCAAAATGCTCCAGTCTCAAAATGCTCCAGTCGCAAAATGCTCCAGTCTCAAAATGCTCCATTGGCAAAATGCTCCAGTCTTGAAATGCTCCATTGGCAAAATGCTCCATTGGCAAAATGCTCCATTGGCAAAATGCTCCAGTCTCAAAATGCTCCATTGGCAAAATGCTCCAGTCTCAAAATGCTCCAGTCTCAAAATGCTCCAGTCTCAAAATGCTCCATTGGCAAAATGCTCCAGTCTCAAAATGCTCCATTGGCAAAATGCTCCAGTATCAAAATGCTTCAGTCTCAAAATGCTCCATTGGCAAAATGCTCCAGTCTCAAAATGCTCCATTGGCAAAATGCTCCAGTCCCAAAATGCTCCAGTCTCAAAATGCTCCAGTCGCAAAATGCTCCAGTCTCAAAATGCTCCATTGGCAAAATGCTACATTGGCAAAATGCTCCAGTCTCAAAATGCTCCATTGGCAAAATGCTCCAGTCTCAAAATGCTCCATTGGCAAAATGCTCCAGTCTCAAAATGCTCCAGTCGCAAAATGCTCCATTGGCAAAATGCTCCAGTCTCAAAATGCTCCATTGGCAAAATGCTCCATTGGCAAAATGCTCCATTGGCAAAATGCTCCAGTCTCAAAATGCTCCATTGGCAAAATGCTCCAGTCTCAAAATGCTCCAGTCGCAAAATGCTCCATTGGCAAAATGCTCCAGTCTCAAAATGCTCCATTGGCAAAATGCTCCATTGGAAAATGCTCCAGTCTCAAAATGCTCCATTGGCAAAATGCTCCATTGGCAAAATGCTCCATTGGAAAATGCTCCAGTCTCAAAATGCTCCATTGGCAAAATGCTCCATTGGCAAAATGCTCCAGTCTCAAAATGCTCCATTGGCAAAATGCTCCAGTCTCAAAATGGTCCATTGGCAAAATGCTCCAGTCTCAAAATGCTCCATTGGCAAAATGCTCCAGTCTCAAAATGCTCCATTGGCAAAATGCTCCAGTCTCAAAATGCTCCATTGGCAAAATGCTCCAGTCTCAAAATGCTCCATTGGCAAAATGCTCCAGTCTCAAAATGCTCCAGTCTCAAAATGCTCCATTGGCAAAATGCTCCATTGGCAAAATGCTCCATTGGCAAAATGCTCCAGTCTCAAAATGCTCCATTGGCAAAATGCTCCATTGGCAAAATGCTCCAGTCTCAAAATGCTCCATTGGCAAAATGCTCCAGTCTCAAAATGCTCCATTGGCAAAATGCTTCAGTCTCAAAATGCTCCAGTCGCAAAATGCTCCAGTCTCAAAATGCTCCATTGGCAAAATGCTCCAGTCTCAAAATGCTCCATTGGCAAAATGCTCCAGTCTCAAAATGCTCCATTGGCAAAATGCTCCAGTCTCAAAATGCTCCATTGGCAAAATGCTCCAGTCTCAAAATGCTCCATTGGCAAAATGCTCCAGTCTCAAAATGCTCCATTGGCAAAATGCTCCATTGGCAAAATGCTCCAGTCTCAATATGCTCCAGCCTCAAAATGCTCCATTGGCAAAATGCTCCATTGGCAAAATGCTCCAGTCTCAAAATGCTCCATTGGCAAAACGCTCCAGTCTCAAAATGCTCCATTGGCAAAATGCTCCATTGGCAAAATGCTCCAGTCTCAAAATGCTCCATTGGCAAAATGCTCCATTGGCAAAATGCTCCAGTCTCAAAATGCTCCATTGGCAAAATGCTCCAGTCGCAAAATGCTCCATTGGCAAAATGCTCCAGTCTCAAAATGCTCCAGTCGCAAAATGCTCCATTGGCAAAATGCTCCAGTCTCAAAATGCTCCATTGGCAAAATGCTCCAGTCGCAAAATGCTCCATTGGCAAAATGCTCCAGTCTCAAAATGCTCCATTGGCAAAATGCTCCATTGGCAAAATGCTCCATTGGCAAAATACTCCAGTCTCAAAATGCTCCATTGGCAAAATGCTCCAGTCTCAAAATGCTCCATTGGCAAAATGCTCCATTGGCAAAATGCTCCAGTCTCAAAATGGTCCATTGGCAAAATGCTTCAGTCTCAAAATGCTCCAGTCGCAAAATGCTCCAGTCTCAAAATGCTCCATTGGCAAAATGCTCCAGTCTCAAAATGCTCCATTGGCAAAATGCTCCAGTCTCAAAATGCTCCATTGGCAAAATGCTCCATTGGCAAAATGCTCCAGTCTCAAAATGCTCCATTGGCAAAATGCTCCATTGGCAAAATGCTCCAGTCTCAAAATGCTCCATTGGCAAAATGCTCCAGTCGCAAAATGCTCCATTGGCAAAATGCTCCAGTCTCAAAATGCTCCAGTCGCAAAATGCTCCATTGGCAAAATGCTCCAGTCTCAAAATGCTCCATTGGCAAAATGCTCCATTGGCAAAATGCTCCAGTCTCAATATGCTCCAGCCTCAAAATGCTCCATTGGCAAAATGCTCCATTGGCAAAATGCTCCAGTCTCAAAATGCTCCATTGGCAAAACGCTCCAGTCTCAAAATGCTCCATTGGCAAAATGCTCCATTGGCAAAATGCTCCAGTCTCAAAATGCTCCATTGGCAAAATGCTCCATTGGCAAAATGCTCCAGTCTCAAAATGCTCCATTGGCAAAATGCTCCAGTCGCAAAATGCTCCATTGGCAAAATGCTCCAGTCTCAAAATGCTCCAGTCGCAAAATGCTCCATTGGCAAAATGCTCCAGTCTCAAAATGCTCCATTGGCAAAATGCTCCAGTCGCAAAATGCTCCATTGGCAAAATGCTCCAGTCTCAAAATGCTCCATTGGCAAAATGCTCCAGTCTCAAAATGGTCCATTGGCAAAATGCTCCAGTCTCAAAATGCTCCATTGGCAAAATGCTCCAGTCTCAAAAGGCTCCATTGGCAAAATGCTCCAGTCTCAAAATGCTCCATTGGCAAAATGCTCCAGTCTCAAAATGCTCCATTGGCAAAATGCTCCAGTCTCAAAATGCTCCAGTCTCAAAATGCTCCATTGGCAAAATAGTCCATTGGCAAAATGCTCCATTGGCAAAATACTCCAGTCTCAAAATGCTCCATTGGCAAAATGCTCCAGTCTCAAAATGCTCCATTGGCAAAATGCTCCATTGGCAAAATGCTCCAGTCTCAAAATGGTCCATTGGCAAAATGCTCCAGTCTCAAAATGCTCCATTGGCAAAATGCTTCAGTCTCAAAATGCTCCAGTCGCAAAATGCTCCAGTCTCAAAATGCTCCATTGGCAAAATGCTCCAGTCTCAAAATGCTCCATTGGCAAAATGCTCCAGTCTCAAAATGCTCCATTGGCAAAATGCTCCAGTCTCAAAATGCTCCATTGGCAAAATGCTCCAGTCTCAAAATGCTCCATTGGCAAAATGCTCCAGTCTCAAAATGCTCCATTGGCAAAATGCTCCATTGGCAAAATGCTCCAGTCTCAATATGCTCCAGCCTCAAAATGCTCCATTGGCAAAATGCTCCATTGGCAAAATGCTCCAGTCTCAAAATGCTCCATTGGCAAAACGCTCCAGTCTCAAAATGCTCCATTGGCAAAATGCTCCATTGGCAAAATGCTCCAGTCTCAAAATGCTCCATTGGCAAAATGCTCCATTGGCAAAATGCTCCAGTCTCAAAATGCTCCATTGGCAAAATGCTCCAGTCGCAAAATGCTCCATTGGCAAAATGCTCCAGTCTCAAAATGCTCCATTGGCAAAATGCTCCAGTCGCAAAATGCTCCATTGGCAAAATGCTCCAGTCTCAAAATGCTCCATTGGCAAAATGCTCCAGTCTCAAAATGCTCCATTGGCCAAATGCTCCAGTCTCAAAATGCTCCATTGGCAAAATGCTCCATTGGCAAAATGCTCCAGTCTCAAAATGCTCCATTGGCAAAATGCTCCAGTCTCAAAATGCTCCATTGGCAAAATGCTCCAGTCTCAAAATGCTCCATTGGCCAAATGCTCCAGTCTCAAAATGCTCCAGTCTCAAAATGCTCCATTGGCAAAATGCTCCAGTCGCAAAATGCTCCATTGGCAAAATGCTCCAGTCTCAAAATGCTCCATTGGCAAAATGCTCCAGTCTCAAAATGCTCCATTGGCAAAATGCTCCAGTCTCAAAATGCTCCATTGGCCAAATGCTCCAGTCTCAAAATGCTCCAGTCTCAAAATGCTCCATTGGCAAAATGCTCCAGTCGCAAAATGCTCCAGTCTCAAAATGCTCCATTGGCAAAATGCTCCATTGGCAAAATGCTCCAGTCTCAAAATGCTCCATTGGCAAAATGCTCCAGTCTCAAAATGCTCCAT
Organism: Drosophila takahashii; assembly: GCF_030179915.1. Lineage (NCBI taxonomy): Eukaryota > Metazoa > Arthropoda > Insecta > Diptera > Drosophilidae > Drosophila > Drosophila takahashii. Next base: position 19,103,336 of record NC_091680.1, read on the forward strand.
TGGCAAAATGCTCCAGTCTCAAAATGCTCCATTGGCCAAATGCTCCAGTCTCAAAATGCTCCAGTCTCAAAATGCTCCAGTCTCAAAATGCTCCATTGGCCAAATGCTCCAGTCTCAAAATGCTCCAGTCTCAAAATGCTCCAGTCTCAAAAAGCTCCAGTCTCAAAATGCTCCAGTCTCAAAATGCTCCATTGGCAAAATGCTCGAGTCTCAAAATGCTCCAGTCTCAAAAAGCTCCAGTCTCAAAATGCTCCAGTCTCAAAATGCTCCATTGGCAAAATGCTCCAGTCGCAAAATGCTCCATTGGCCAAATGCTCCAGTCTCAAAATGCTCCAGTCTCAAAATGCTCCATTGGCAAAATGCTCCAGTCGCAAAATGCTCCAGTCTCAAAATGCTCCATTGGCAAAATGCTCCAGTCTCAAAATGCTCCATTGGCAAAATGCTCCAGTCTCAAAATGCTCCATTGGCCAAATGCTCCAGTCTCAAAATGCTCCAGTCTCAAAATGCTCCATTGGCAAAATGCTCCAGTCGCAAAATGCTCCATTGGCAAAATGCTCCAGTCTCAAAATGCTCCAGTCGCAAAATGCTCCATTGGCAAAATGCTCCAGTCTCAAAATGCTCCATTGGCAAAATGCTCCAGTCTCAAAATGCTCCATTGGCCAAATGCTCCAGTCTCAAAATGCTCCAGTCTCAAAATGCTCCATTGGCAAAATGCTCCAGTCGCAAAATGCTCCAGTCTCAAAATGCTCCATTGGCAAAATGCTCCATTGGCAAAATGCTCCAGTCTCAAAATGCTCCATTGGCAAAATGCTCCAGTCTCAAAATGCTCCATTGGCAAAATGCTCCAGTCGCAAAATGCTCCATTGGCAAAATGCTCCAGTCTCAAAATGCTCCATTGGCAAAATGCTCCAGTCTCAAAATGCTCCATTGGCAAAATGCTCCAGTCGCAAAATGCTCCATTGGCAAAATGCTCCAGTCTCAAAATGCTCCAGTCTCAAAAAGCTCCAGTCTCAAAATGCTCCAGTCTCAAAATGCTCCAGTCGCAAAATGCTCCAGTCGCAAAATGCTCCAGTCGCAAAATGCTCCAGTCTCAAAATAGAATGCTCCAGTCACAGAATGTGAATTTTTGAATTTTTTTTGTAATTTTGGGATGTTTCTGCAAAAAACGTATTGTCTTTTATATTAATAAATTAATTGTTTTTACGATTTTTTACGCATATTTAATTTTGATCAAATTAATTCTTGCGCACGGAAAAGTCCGTAAAATGTGGAGCCAAAAATTGATTTTGCCGTCTGGTGTACTCGGATCGTGGCCTAGAATATTGAACTAAAATAATTTATAATTTTTAAAGGTACATAAATAGGGAGTTCTTTAACTAAATTTCCAGTTTAGAATATACAGTTCTCTCGGATATTGGAGAATAGACTTTTAGGGACCGGTAATAACATGATATTCGGACATCCGCTGCTTTTGGTCGCCATTGTCCTTTTGATGGCCCAGGGGAAATATGCCCAGTCATTATCTCAGGGAGTCGAGGAATTTTCCTTAGATCTCTTAAATCGGATAGCCGTCGATTCCAACCAGAACTTCATGATATCGCCCTTCTCCGTTTGGTCACTCTTCGTTCTTCTCGACGAAGGAGCTGATGGAGAAACGCATGCTGAGATGCATAAGGCCCTAAGGATCAATGTTGATCATGGACAACTGCGTGAGTTCTACAGGGAGAGAAACAAGTTGCTCAAGTAAGTAAAATGAGTTCTTATATAAGGCAAACAATTATAATTACTAATTACCACTTTTTTCTTCGTTTTTTGTACGAAAGCGTTAAGACTTCCGGAGTCGAGGTGGGTTCCCTTCAGGCGGTGTACATTTCCAACACGTTTTCGGTCAAAAGAACCTACCGGAATGTCCTTCAGAACATTTATAACGTTAGTCCCATGGAAGTAGACTTCCACGACCTGGGCACAGTGCGTCGCATCAACGAGGACATTACGCGCAGCACCCGAGGTCTTATAAAGGACCCTGTTAAACAAAAAGATGTGACAGATGCCAAATTGTTCTTGCTCTCCTCCCTTTACTTCAAGGGTCAGTGGAAGGTGGGATCAACTTGCTCTCGCCAACAGATCCCTTTAAATATATACCATTTCATTGCAGACCCCTTTTCAAAGCGAAAGGACATTTGAGAAACCATTTTACAATGAAAACGGTCAGGTTATCGCACAGGTACCCATGATGTCACAGGATGGAACATTTGCCACCGCCGACATTAAAGAACTCGGTGGTTCTGTTCTTAAGATGCCCTATGGGTCCCTGGAGTGGGTGTCAATGATCGTGGTGAAGCCCAACGATGGGGTTACATTGAACGCCGTGACCAACAATCTGAAGACCTTGGGATTACAAGCGATTCTTGAAAAGTTAACCGATCAGGAAGTGATCGTCTTTTTGCCCAAGTTTGAAACGACTACGGACCTTTCACTCAAGGAAACCCTTGTCCAGGTTGGTGAATTCTTTAGAATAATTTCTATGATTTCTTTATCAGTAGTCAGCGGATTATATGCAAAAGCAATCGATTCCTACCGATCTTTGATTAAAGATAAATTTACATTTTGAAATTCGAATGTTAGGAATTAGAGTCCTGCATTAATCGATTCAATGAATTATTTTGAATTTTTGGTTTTATATGAATGAATTAATTAGAGTGATAAGATCTGCCTGAATTTTATTTACTACGCAATTAACATTGATTTGTTAAACAATTCTTAAAAAAAAGCATAAAAAATTTCTGGCAAATTCAACAAATTTATAAAAATTATTCATTCATTCTTTCAATTCGAAATGAATAAGAAAAACATTCAATTTATTTCACATAGAATTGAATTAAATAAATCAGAAATTTCCTGGCATTCTATGATAAAACAAAAATTGAACGATTCACGAAGGGCTCTAATAGGAATACTGTTTTGCATATAGTCTTATTTATATTTATCAGTATTGAAATTCGGAAATACCCGTAAATTAAAAAATAGGTATAACAAAACGGTTAGTTTTAAATTTTGATTACCTGAACCCAAACCGTAAGTTATTTTAATCCACTTTAAAACGCTTAGATGGGCATGCCGCAATTATTCGATGAACGCAAAGCTAATCTGGACCGCATTGCTCGCGGATTATATGTATCGCTCTGCAAGCAATCGACCAAGATCATCGTCGACGAAGAGGGAACAACGGCGGCCGCGGTCACGGCCATCACGGTGGGTGGCAGGTCCCTATTCCCAACCACATTCCGGGTGGACAAGCCCTTCCTATACTTGATCGTAGAGAAGGAAACTGGCCTACTGCTCTTCGCCGGCCAAGTTCGGAATCCCAAGGCAGCTTAACCATAATTAATATACCCTATTAAGTGTGTTACGCTTAGTCAAATCTGGTTTATTTCTTGGTACGACCGGCGGCCTTTTTACCACCCACTGGCTGCTGCTTATCTTTGCCGGCCTTGCTGGAAATGAGGGGATGTGTTTCTGTAATAAAGAAGTAACATTAGAAACATCAGTGTTTTTTTGTTGCAAACATCATACCATCGGTGGGTGCATCTGGTAGGCTGACATCGTAGAGCTGCATGCGTCGGCGCTTGGAAGCCATTATATCGTCCTCGTAGTCGTGGGGATCTGAGCTGAGCATAACCGCACTGGCCTCCAGTCCGTCCTGACCTGCCCAGCCGTCCTCGGGATCCTCCACCTCCGGCGCCATCGGCAGGAACTGCAGCGCATTCTCGTCCTCGCCCTCCTCGTCGGAGGAGCAAAAGGCGGCCACTGGCTCCACCTTTTGCACATCCACCTCAATTTCCTCGTCTTGTTGCGCATCTGCGTTCAGGTCCACCGACTTGTCCTCGTCCGCAATGTCGAACTCCGACTCGCGCTCCTCGTACTCGACATTCTCATCCAGTTCCTTGAAGTCCGGTGCAAAGGCCGACCAGTTTTCCACTTGATTTTGGGCCCAAATCGATACTAGGCCGGAGCTAATGCTGGCGATAATGGGACGCACAGGATGCCACACCACGTCCAGGAGCAGCTCACCCTTGGTGCCGTGCAGGATCTTCACCAGGTTGCCAATGGACTTCTCCCAAATGTAGAGAGCATGCTGGCGCGCACTGCCAGCGCAAATGTACTCGCCATCGCCGGAGAAGCAGCACTTTTTCCAAGTAGTTCTAAATGGAAGTGATATAATAAATATATTCTAGTGTTTTATTTAGGTTATATTACTTGTTGACCAAATCCTGCAGCTTTTGTATGGGCTCCGGCTCACCATCTTTGCCCAGAGTGATTATTTCCTTCGAGTCGTAAACACGAATTACTCGATCTGAGGTGTTGATTAAAAAAGCGCTAAAAAAATTAATTTAAAGTTATGAAATCAGGGGAAGTTGGCCTCATTTTCATCACTTACTCTCCACGCCTTGCGAATTCTATGCTTTTCACAGCCGTTGCACTTGAGGTGCCCACAATAATGCGAAAACTGGCGACCACCTCGAAGGTTTCCACATCCAGGACGAGTATTTTTCCCTTGGCATTGCCTGTGTAGATGTGCTTGCCTCGGCGATCAAAAGAGGCCACAATGTTCAAGTCGCCCTAAGGGGGAAAAGCAAAGATTCAACTAAATGTTGCAAAATGTATAGGTAAACAAACATCTGAATCCAAGGGCAGGCAGCGATGGGAACCGCCGATCTCGACCAGAACGGCGGCATATCGCATGGGGCAGACGAGGAGACGGTTGTCATTGCGCGGATCGAACTGGACCTTCAGCACGGGCGAGGGAAACCTGTACTTGTGCTCCAGTTCGCCGGTTAGCACGTCCCAAATGCAAACATTGTTGTCCGTGGAGGCTGAAAGTAGCTGCAATGAAATGGAATATTATATGAAGAACTTAGGCAGGAGCAGTTAAGGACCCACCTTATGACCATTCCTGGTCCAACTAAGGCTGCAAACGGGATGCACATGGGCCGAAATGATCTTGGCTATGCCCCGCGTCAGGAAATCCCATATAACAATGCGACCATCATTGCAGCCTACGGCCAAAAGGGTTCCGTATTTGTTGAAGGCACAGGTCACGGCCAGCGAAATGCAGTCCAGCGAGCCGTCGAACTCCTCGGGGTAGTTCTGTCCAAAAGATTCTGCTCGAATAGGAGGTTATTAATTATAAACATACCGATTTCGCGCGTTTCTTACCCAGCAGCTCTAAATTCATTTTTGTTTACTATCTTCTTCTTCCAAAATGGCAGCTGACAGTCACAGGAAACTGTCGTAACAGAAATGTTAATTTACATAGAACTGGTGTGTTCGATAGCTTCTTTTATTTTAAATATTGAGCAATTAAATGAATAAAAGAAAATCAGTTGGTAAATAAAATGGAATTTTTTATATCTGTGTTCTTCGATCCAAATAATATTACAAAACTTTATTAGTTGCTACAAAGAATATTGAATGTATTTTAAAAAACCTGTTACAAAAAAAACACCGAAATTATAGTAAATTCTTTAAGTAATTCGTTAAAAAATATAAATTAATTTTTAAGCTCTAAGTTCAATCGATAGCACTATCGACAGTCTATTAAGCACCTCTAAACTTTAGAGCAGTCGATAGTGTCAGATTTCTCCCACCTCTACTTTTCGGCCATCTGGCAACACTGTTTTTGAGCTCTGTGCACGTTGTATGTGAAAAATTTATGCAGATGTATTCGCCAATTGTAACCAAGCCCGGATTGTGAAATTGCAAGCAGACACCGAGCAGCATAATAAGTGCATTCATTTGCCTGAGCAAACGTTTCGAAGGCAGCCGTTTCGGGGACATTTTGGCCGTGGCACGCGATTGTGTCAACGTCACCTTTGGAGCACTCGCTCTCACTCTCCCTCTCTCGCTCGCTCGCTCCCCCTCTCGTTGCTGCCAATTTTTTTTGCGTACGCTCTCTCGCTCGCTCCCGAAAGCTTAACGGTTGGAGTGAAATAATGAAATAACCGAGTTTTGACTTTCGTTCACAACAAAAGTGCGGGCTTTTCTTGCCAAAATTACTTTTAGTTTCGAACTGTTTTTAAATCCGTTTCGAGGTTTTCCAGCTTTCCAGTTGGCCAGCGAGAGAAAAAGAAGGGGAGCACGAACAAAGTAGTTTGCAATTACGGTGACGGTGCTCGCGCTCTGCTTGTGCTTTCCACTCCCCTCCCCTCTCTCTAGTTAGCTTTTCCCACCGAAGTGTTAATGTGTGTGTGGGTGTGTTATTTTAAACGTTTTCTTAATCGTTGCAGTGTATTCATCGCCAGCCACGTTAAAAGGAAGAACGTGTATGTGAATACGACCAGCAGAGCAGAGAAGCCAAGCGAAGGATTCAGGAGCCCAGAAATCCCCGTCCCACACACAGCCTCACGCACACACACGCACGCTCTCCGCGAGAGGAAGGGTAAATAAAGCAAGCAACGAGCATAATGTCTGGCGAGGAAACGTCTGCCGATCGCAATGTCGAGATCTGGAAAATCAAGAAGCTCATCAAGAGCCTGGAAATGGCCCGTGGGTGAGTGTTGTCAATAAGGATTTCCCTTTATCCCCACCTCCTTTGTGTACGTGCGTGGGGTATACACAACAAAACAACACGGGGATGGAAGTGGGCGTTGTGTGGGTGGGTGGGGACGCTGGGGGAGCAGCGAGTACAACCACCTTTGCCATCTTGTTGTTGCCGAGTGGTGACTCTCCTTTGCATTGTCTCCAATCTCCGCAAGATCCCTCTCTCTCCCGCCCTCTCTTTTTTGCATACGAGCAACACGTTTTTGTCGGGTTTTTATCAGTTCAAACTAGACTGATTGAGTGTTTGAGAGAGAGAGAGAGGGAGTGAGTAATGCGCCTCGTGGCCGTTGTGCGTGTGCGTACATGTTTGTGTATGTGTGTGCCCCGAAATGGGCCAAGCTTTGTGGGGCCGCCCCCCTCTCTCTAACTTTCCACCAATCGCCCCATCTCGCTCCCTCTCTTGGCCCGGTCCTTACCGCTTTACTCCGCTTCGGAGTGGGTAACAAGGTCAGCGAATCGACTGACCCCGCAGGAGCATTTGTATATATACATGCACATATATCTTGTTGTCAACATGCGCCACAGTTGGGGCCAAAATAATACAGCTGCCAACTGGAGTTTGCCACCCTTGCCAATTGGAATTTTGCTGAGTACAGTTATCTCCAATTGGATTTTATTCAAATGCCAAATAAATGGGGTTTCTATTTCTTAATCATCTTTTTTTTTCATTTTGCAAAAACTTAGAAGTTGTTATCTAATTATAATCGGGAAAAGGGTCTTTAAACTCTAAAAGTTATTACCAAAAATAAAACTAAACTTTAAACTAAAGTCTAAGAAATCTACAGTTCAAGACACTTCCGACACATTTATCTTCTTGAAATCGTAAAATAACTGTAATAAATTTCTTTTAAATTAAATTCAAATCACAGGGTAAAAAAGAATTGTAATTTGTAGTATTTTTTAATATGATATCTTTTAAAATCTATTAAAAACTTTTAAACTAAACCGGAAGTGTTAAAATTTAAGACCATATAGAGTACTTTTTAATTACTTAGACTGAATGCAAAACCATGTAATGATTTTTCTAGCATGTGACAAGATTTCACGGTCTATTTGCTAACTTTAAGTAGATCGTCAATCCTTGTAAGTGACGTGTGAATATCAATTCGTCGTGCTCTGTTGCTATGCCACAAAGACCCTATTATATTTATTATTTCCACGTCTCACTTTCTCCTCTTGTTTTCCTTCTCATTTTTCAGCAATGGCACCAGCATGATTTCTTTGATTATTCCGCCAAAAGATCAAATCTCGCGCGTCAGCAAAATGTTGGCCGATGAGTTTGGAACGGCCTCGAACATCAAGTCTCGCGTAAATCGCCTGTCCGTCCTCGGTGCCATTACGTCGGTACAGCACAGACTCAAATTATACACCAAAGGTGAGTTAAGAAAATCTTGAACCTACTGATTTAATCCCTAACTAATCCCTATTCCATTTCAGTGCCTCCCAACGGTTTGGTCATCTACTGCGGCACCATTGTCACAGAGGAGGGCAAGGAGAAGAAGGTGAACATAGACTTCGAGCCATTCAAGCCCATTAACACGTCGCTCTACCTCTGCGACAACAAGTTCCACACGGAGGCCCTCACTGCCCTGCTCGCCGACGACAACAAATTCGGATTCATCGTGATGGACGGTAACGGAGCGTTGTTTGGAACCCTTCAGGGCAACACCCGCGAGGTGCTGCACAAGTTCACCGTCGATCTGCCGAAGAAGCACGGACGCGGTGGTCAGTCCGCCCTTCGTTTTGCCCGTCTGCGTATGGAGAAGCGCCACAATTATGTGCGAAAGGTCGCCGAGGTGGCCACCCAGCTCTTCATCACGAACGACAAGCCCAACATTGCCGGACTCATTTTGGCCGGTAGTGCGGACTTCAAGACCGAGCTCAGTCAGTCCGATATGTTCGATCCTGTGAGTTAACTTATATATCCTTTGTCTCAAGAAAGTCTTGACCTTTGACTTCCCTTCACAGCGTTTGCAATCAAAAATTATCAAGCTGGTGGACGTGTCTTATGGCGGTGAAAACGGTTTTAACCAGGCCATCGAATTGGCAGCCGAATCGCTGCAGAACGTGAAATTCATACAGGAGAAGAAACTCATCGGACGTTACTTTGATGAAATTTCTCAGGTGAGTTAAGTGCCTATTTAAAGAAGTTAGTTGAAAATATCACTTTTTTAAGATTTGTTTTAGAGGTTAGAAGCAGATTATGTAAAAAAAAAATTAAAAAATAGACAGAAAATCTAATTTACAGGGAATTTTTAAACTAAACAAATAAATTGAGTGCTCAAACTTATAAATTATTAGGACTATATATGGTTTTAATTATTATTTATTACTATTTTCCACAGGATACTGGCAAATACTGTTTCGGAGTGGACGACACCTTGAGGGCACTGGAACTTGGCTCTGTGGAGACCCTTATTTGTTGGGAGAACCTGGACATTCAACGTTATGTTCTCAAGAATCATGCCAACTCGACGTCAACGACAGTATTACATTTGACGCCCGAGCAGGAAAAGGACAAGTCGCACTTCACTGACAAGGAGGTGGGTACTAAATATCCAATAATCAAAACATTTAATGCTAACTCGAAATTCAATCCCTTAGAGCGGGGTGGAAATGGAGCTGATTGAGTCTCAGCCGCTGCTGGAATGGCTGGCAAACAACTACAAAATGTTCGGCGCCACACTGGAGATTATCACGGACAAGTCCCAGGAGGGAAGTCAGTTCGTGCGAGGTTTCGGCGGAATCGGCGGTAAGTTTCAAAGTCAAAAGTGGATTCTACCCGCAGATTAGCTGGCTAGCCGTAGATCGATATTATTGCAAACAAGTGCTGCAACTATTTCTATTCCTCTTCCCTCATGCTGCTTTCCACACACGGTCGTCAACGCTATATTGTAAATGTTTACTGTAAACTTTGAAATCGGAACCTACCTCAATTCGATATGTAGGCATTTTGCGCTATAAAGTAGATTTCCAATCCCTACAGGCCGACGAGCCGCTGGAGGACGTCGATCTCGATGACTATTAAGCTGCGAATATGCGTTACATACATAATAAAAACCAGTACTTTTTGGGAAACCTCGTAAAGCAAAACGTTCAAATTGATTAGGAACCAATTTACTTGCCACATAGTTTTACCTATGTTCAGCGTAGTCGTTCAATATTTATCACCAATAGGGTCCCTCATCAGTCGGATGGTGCATTTCCTTGTCGATCGGAAGATCTAGATATGTACCTATACGTTTTACCAAATTTTTAAATCAGTCGTGTGCACCAAGCGGAACCGAGTGCGAGATTACTTTTAAGCAACAAATTAAATTCGTATTTCGTATTCGTAATTCGTAATTCAATTGTCATGTAAAAGAGATATTAGCCCATTCTCTGTTCACCTTGTTCGATTTTGACTGCGGTTTTAGTGAGCATGCCACTATTAGCTGGACAAGTTTCGAACGTATCTGCATTTCCCCTATTCAAATTACAACCGAGTGTTATAAGAAAAAGTATACAAATCTAATCCATAAAATTGTAATAAAAATTAAACCAGAAATAAAACACCACACATAATGAGGATGACTATCCGTTTATATTAAATCGCGATACAAAGAACACGGGCTTCATGTACTATTTATTAATTAGTAAATGAGAAATATATTATGTCAAAGAAGGTGAGAGCCTGATGTTGAGTTGTATTTGTATCAGTTGGATTTTCTGTGTTGAGATTTTCTTTGTTTCTTCTTTCTTTTTTCAAATATCTGCTTTGATTTTCCCAGTTTTTAGTTTGTTTTAATTTTAATTTATTTTAATTTTGCCTCCGCAGGTATCCTACGCTACAAGGTGGACTTCCAGAGTATGCAGCTCGATGAATTGGACAATGACTGCTTCGACCTAGATGATTACTAGAAAATGTTTCTGTAGAATTGAATTTGCACTACCGTCGACCGCAAACTGAAAACTGCAACTACATAAAACCAGGAAATCAAATAGAATATTTTAATAATACGAGGAACACACAAACCTTCTTCCATTTTAACGTTGTTGGCGAAAAAAGTAAAATTTAAATTAATGCATATAAATACAAACGATATAATGTTAAATCGAGGAAAACATATTAAAATGATACCGTTTTACGTGAACAAAACCATAATTTTTATTAAATTTATATGGATAAAGATACCAATATTATATATTTAACTAAGATAAATTTCAGACCTCTGATATCTTTTGGATAATATTCCATAGACTGCTGAAAGTGCTGGTAGCCACTTGCAGTTTTACTACCAGCATAACAATGAAATGGCGGTTGAAAGTAAAGGGAAATGGGCATGTCATTTCTTACTTTCTATTTGCAGGCACACTTGGAAACAGTTTATTTAGAGATCCCCAACCGATTAGTTGACGTGTACACGTGTACGACGACAAATACAACCATAATAATTTTTTTTTATTAGCGATATGCATTAAAGAATTTGGCTAGATCTATCTGGTAAGTTGAAACTTGTTTCTGAGCTACATTTGCATGCCAGTATCTGTACTCGTTTGAATATACATATGTAAGTGCAGAAAAAACGTACAGTCGATCTTCATTAACATGGAAAATGATTAGATCATATAACCATGACTTCGAATGAGAAGTTATATAAGTTTAACATAGCGAGGTTTGACCGTATGTATTTAAATATACACTAAAAAAAATATACAGCACTAAAAACGATTTTAGATTAGTGAAATAAATATATTTGCTTTCTTTTTTAGTTTTTCTTCAATACAGGATATTAAAAAAAAAAGTAATGAATGTTTGTATTTATTTGTTATTTAATTTAAATTTAACTATTAGTTAATTATTTAAAATAAAACCAGGTCCACTCTAAAGCGCACAAGTGCGAAGAAGTATGTTTGTATTTACAGCGCCGATCGTAATTTCAATTATTTGATTGTGAGCAGGCCCAGACGAGGGTATACAACTTAATGAGAATTTGATCAAGAGAACGTTAAAACACAATCAGCTGCAGTCGGTCGGGGCACTTACAATTGAAACGTCGACAACGGAGGTTCGGTTCTGGAAACCTTAACACAATCGGTTTTATAGTGGTCAACTCGACATTTTGAGCAAAAGATATGACTTCCCCGGTGGATCAGATTCGCGATGGTCTGATGGACGACTGGAAAATCCTGGAGAACGTCTTCAGTCTGCTCCAGAAGGAGGATACCTTCTGCGTGGATCCCCAGAAATGGGACAAACAGAAGATAGTTCCGTTTTTGCAGCCAGACAAACTAAAGGTGAGTGAACGATAGACATGCCGGCGTCTGCCGATCTGGAGATAGTAACCGGACTGGACTGATTAATAAAAGAGTTCAATTCAAAAATTGACCTCTGGCAGTTGTTTGAAATGATTGTATTATAGTTTGCCAGGGAAAACAACTATTTTAATAGAAAAAAATGTAATTGATAATGGTTTTTTCTGATTAAGCATACTTAAACTTAAGTGTGTGATACCATCTATTCGTAGTTCCTCTGTATTATGCCAGTAGCTCATTTGAAAAGGGTAATAATTTGTTTCTTGTGGAAAAATGTATTAACCATCATTTGTTTGAATTGATTCCTTATAAAAACTCAAGTGCACACCTGTTCTAAAGTATCTGATACAAAAAAAAGTGCTCTAGATTGTTACTAGGTCATAGAATTTTAAAGAAATTTGTTTCCAGTTTCTCTCCTCTTATCAAGAGCTTATCTGTATTACATGATTTTGTATTATCATTGCCAGGAATTGATTAATCTGAAAATCCGCGAGTCGGAGAAATGCACCCTCGCTGAAATCGAGGAGCTGTGTCAGCAGGTCATCCATTACTCCGTGAAAACATCGCACGGGCGCTTCCACAATCAGCTCTTCGGGCAGCTTGACCCATTCGGATTGGCAGGAGCTCTGATCACCGAGGCCATGAACGGCAGCACGTAAGTCTGCGGCATTTTTCCGAACATATTTATGTCTACATATATGACTGACAGCTGATTGCATCTTTTATTTCAATCTACAAGTGGTTGCAAAGTTCAACGCACAGATAATTGTGTTAATGTAATGGAAATTCCAAAGTGCTATTCTGCATAACCCTCTTTTAAGTGGAAGATGTAACGGAGATATACCTAATTTTTAATTTATTTATAATTTCATTATACCATTTTAACTAAATCCATTATCTGTAACTGACAATTATTAGATGTTAGGATAAGATAATCTCATTTGTTTGTAGAAGGTGTTATCGTTACTAGTTTTTTATCTTTTCAAGAGGGTTTTTCGCTTTATAAACCTATTTACAAATATCTAAATACCTAATTTGTAATATATTTATAATTTTATTATGCCATCCTAACTAAATCAATTATCTGTAACTGACAATTATAAGATGTTAGGATAAGATAATCTCATTTGTTTGTAGAAGGTGTTATCTTTACTAGTTTTTTATCTTTTCAAGAGGGTTTTTCGCTTTATAAACCTATTTACAAATATCTAAATACCTAATTTGTAATATATTTATAATTTTATTATGCCATCCTAACTAAATCAATTATCTGTAACTGACAATTATAAGATGTTAGGATAAGATAATCTCATTTGTTTGTAGAAGGTGTTATCGTTACTAGTTTTTTATCTTTTCAAGAGGGTTTTTCGCTTTATAAACCTATTTACAAATATCTAAATACCTAATTTGTAATATATTTATAATTTTATTATGCCATCCTAACTAAATCAATTTTCTGTAACTGACAATTATAAGATGTTAAGATAAGATACTCTTATTTGTACGTTGAAGGTGTTATCGTTACTAGTTTATTATCTTTTCAAGAGGGTTTTTCGCTTTATAAACCTATTTACAAATATCTAAATACCTAATTTGTAATATATTTATAATTTTATTATGCCATCCTAACTAAATCCATTATCTGTAACTGACAATTATTAGATGTTAGGATAAGATACTCTTATTTGTTTGTAGAAGGTGTTATCGTTACTGATCTTTTACCTTCTTAAGAGGTGTTTATGCTTTACAAACCTACCTACATATATTCCAATTTCTCCTGCAGATATACCTATGAAGTTGCTCCTGTGTTCAGCCTGATTGAAACTGAGATTATTTCGACCATGTGCCTGCTGGCGGGATACAAGGAAGGCGATGGCATCTTTGCGCCCGGAGGCTCCACCTCCAACATGTACGGAATGGTTTTGGCCCGCTATAAGATCGCTCCCGAGGTGAAGACGTCGGGAATGTTTGGTATGCGACCCCTGGTGCTGTTCACCTCCGACGAATCGCACTATAGCTTCGTGAAGGCGGCCAACTGGCTGGGATTGGGCAGCGATAACTGTGTGTCGGTGAGGACCAATGATCGGGGTCAGATGTTACTGGATGACTTGGAGGCGAAGATCACGGAGGCAAAGGCGCGTGGGGGACAGCCGTTCTTTGTGAATTGTACGGCAGGTACCACAGTACTGGGTGCCTTTGATGACATAAATGGAGCAGCGGATGTGGCGGAGCGCCATGGTCTGTGGCTCCATGTGGACGCCTGTTTGGGAGGGGCTTCACTGCTCTCCACGAAGAACAGGCATTTAATCGCCGGTCTAGAGCGGGCCAACTCCTTTGCCTGGAATCCACATAAAACCGTCGGTGCTCCCTTGCAGTGCTCACTGTTTTTGACCCGGGAATCGGGTCGCCTCCTGGACAGATGCAACAGCACCGAGGCGCACTACCTGTTCCAACAGGACAAGTTCTACGATGTGTCCTATGATACGGGCAACAAGAGTGTCCAGTGCGGTCGTAAAATAGACGCCTTCAAATTCTGGCTGATGCTGAAGGCCCGGGGATATGGAAAGTACGGACTGCTGGTGGACCATGCCATCGAAATGGCCAGATTACTGGAGGATAAGCTGAGGCAGCGCGGAGATCGCTTTAGGTTGGTACTGCAAAAGCATGAATACTCCAATGTCTGCTTTTGGTTTATACCGAAATCTATGAGGGTGTCTAGAGAAGAGGAAACGCCCGAGTGGTGGAATCGTCTTTATACCGTAAGTATAGATAATCTCGAATCAAAATATTTCTTACATTATTTTTGATCCACCCATGTTTCTATATTTCTTATAGGTGGCTCCCAAGATTAAGGAGCAGATGGCCCACAGTGGCACTCTGATGGTTGGTTACTCCCCTTTGAAGGCCCTCAATCTGGGCAACTTCTTCCGCATGGTCTTCACTTGCTTTCCCATCCTGAAGAGCGAAGAATTGGATTTCATCTTGGATGAAATTGAGAGACTCGGGGAGAAAATTGTTGTTTAATGTAAAGTTTAAGTTTTAAAATAAATATAAAATATAATAGAGTACTATGTGAATTTTAAAGGTTTTTAAAAGTTATTAAAAATCTATTTGACTTTATGACTGAAAAACTAAATTTCTTTTTTAGCTGTATTATTTCAAAATAAATTTGAAAATTATTTTTCAACCGTCAAAGTTTGTTTTAAAATAAATATAAAAAACACTAAAATATTTTGAAAGTTTTTAAAAATCCGTTTGACTTTATGACTGAAAAACTACATTTCTTTTTTAGCTGTATTTGTTTCAAAATAAATTTGAAAATTATTTTTAAACCGTTATCAACTAATTTATCCCGCCTGGCCACACATACGATTGTAAATCACCGATAGCTATCGATAAAAGTTATTATAGGTATTTTGTTAAATCTCCAGTACGGTCACACAAATCCCCATCAAAACAATCCCAGGTTTTAATTGCGAAATTGTTGGAAAACCAGGCGAATAAAAAGGACTAACCATGGGCAAAGCGGAGGTGGGTACGCCCAAGTACCTGGCCAACAAGATGAAGTCGAAGGGCCTGCAGAAGCTGCGCTGGTACTGCCAGATGTGCGAGAAGCAGTGCCGCGACGAGAACGGCTTCAAGTGCCACACGATGAGCGAATCGCACCAAAGGCAGCTGCTCCTCTTCGCGGATTCCCCCGGGAAGTTCCTGCACAGCTTCAGCAAGGAGTTCTCCGATGGCTACATGGAGCTGCTGCGCCGGCGGTTTGGCACCAAGAGAACCAGCGCCAACAAGATCTACCAGGAGTACATTGCCCACAAGGAGCACGTCCACATGAACGCCACCCGGTGGCTCACCCTCTCCGACTACGTCAAGTGGCTCGGGCGGACGGGGCAGGTGATAGCGGACGAGACGGAGAAGGGCTGGTTCGTCTCCTACATCGATCGCAGTCCCGAGGCCATGGAGCGCCAGGCGAAGGCCGATCGCAAGGAGAAAATGGAGAAGGACGACGAGGAGCGAATGGCGGACTTTATCGAACAGCAAATCAAAAAGGCCAAGGGAAAGCAAGGCGAAGAGGAGGAGGAGGAAAAGTTCACCGAACTGAAGCGCGAGGAGAACGAACCTTTAAAGCTAGACATTCGCCTGGAGAAGAAGTTCCAGCCGGACAAGGTATTGGGCAAGTCCGTCCTAACCAAACGACCTGCCTCCGAAGTCGACGAGAAAGTCTTCAAGAAACCCAAATCCCTGGCTGGAGACAGCCAAACCCGTTCGGCGCTGGACGACATTATCAAGCAGGAGGAGGCCAAGAAGGAGCGCGCCAATCGCAAGGATTATTGGCTGCACAAGAACATTGTGGTCAAGTTCATTTCCAAGTCCATGGGCGACAAGTTCTTCAAGCAGAAGGCGGTTGTCCAGGAAGTAATTGACAAGTACCAGGCCAAAATAAAGTTTCTGGATACGGGGGAAAAGCTGAAAGTGGATCAGGTGGGCTTATATTATGGAATAATATTTTTATTATTATTATTTACCCATTAAAATCCTTTTTTAGGCCCACTTGGAGACTGTAATTCCCGCTCTGGACAAACCTGTTATGGTGGTAAATGGCGCTTATCGCGGATCTGAAGCTCTGCTCAGAAAACTGGACGAGCGAAAGTATTCCGTCAGCGTGGAGATATTGCATGGTCCCCTAAAAGGACGAATTGTGGAAAATGTTCAGTACGAAGACATTTCCAAACTGGCATAGATACATTATTCTAGATTTAAGATCTTTAGATTAAACATTAAGCGATTCGATTGTACAAACGGAAATTAACGAGAATGTTCAGATAAAAGCCGCCAGCGAACTAAACCAAACTAAAGTTCGCTACTTTAACTTGGCCTACCCAGCATTTAGGTTGATTAAACATGACTTTTTAATGAATATGTAGAACGCTCTCATTTTCTCGGTATGCAAACAATATTTTTTGGGAACAATAAAACCATTAAACAAAGCCCAATTGACTAGCAATCGTTCCCATACTTGCAAAATTAAAACTAGTTTAGGCTTCGCTGTGTTTAAGTGCATGTTTGCGATATGCGGATTCTGTGTTTCATTGTTATCCTATTGCGATTCGGAGCATCTGGAAATACAGCTAAAGGAGATGCGGAGAGCAGGTCAACCAGAAGTTGGTGGGATGCAGTGCCTCGTCTTCTGACCGACATAGTTACCATGAAGGCCAACATTCTCACCGCTGCTCCACTCGAACTGGCCGCCAATGCCATCGATGCTTTGTGTATGGATATTCAAACTATGTAAATTAAATTAAAATAATTAAATTATATTTTTTACATGGGTATCCAGGTTCCTCTACCCTTTTTATGGACCGAGTGCCTCCGCAAATCACTCCGGATATAAATAAAATGCATTTTCAGTACATGACTCCGTGCCAGAACTTCAGTGTTCCGCTGCTGGAGGCCTCGAAGCTCTGGCGGCACTCCAGATTCAGCAAGGGACGCAAGGTGGTTATCCTGGCCACCGGTTGGACCAACACGGTGAACGAATCCTCCGCTATTTCCATGATCTCCAAGGCTTTCATGTGTCGTGGCGATGTGAATTTTGTGGTGGGTTATAGGTAGACATCGGATTTTAGGTGAAATCGTTTTTTTTAAATATGATTTAAAGCGACATTTGATTAGTTAAAAATTTTATTTATTAAGTTATAATTAGATTTAGGCCAAACTTAACTGAGGTTTTTGTAAAAAATTTTTAACCAATCAAATATTTAAAAAAACAAGAAAGGAAGCTAGCTTCGGCCAGCCGAAGCTTATATACCCTTGCAGATCATTCCACAAATCGCCAAAATGTTTAATTTTCTAATATTTCTCATTAATTTTCCGATCGTTCCTATGGCAGCTATATGATATAGTCGTCCGATTTTGATCAAATTAAAATTGAAATTCGGAAATATTTAAAAAGAGTCATATCCTAGAGTAGAAGATAATACAATAAAAACCAAAGAAGCTAGAATTTATTTCCTATTACTTTTCCATTAATTTTCCGATCGTTCCAATGGCAGCTATATGATATAGTAGTCCGATTTTTTTAATAATTAATTCGAAATTCAGAAATATTTCAAAAATAACATCCCCAAAAGTAGAAGGTTTTATTTCAAAAAACACCGAAGCTAGAATTTTTTATACCCTTGCAGAGGGTATTATGATTTCAGTCAGAAGTTTGCAACGCAGTGAAGGAGACGTTTCCGACCCCATAAAGTATATATATTCTTGATCAGCATCACAAGACGAGTCGATCTAGCCATGTCCGTCTGTCCGTCTGTCCGTCCGTCTGTCTGCTTCTACGCAAACTAGTCTCTCAGTTTTTGAGCTATCGGGACAAAACTTTCGCAAAAGTCTTCTTTCTATTGCAGGTAGTATATATGTCGGAGCCGACCGGATCGGACAACTATATCTTATAGCTCCCATAGGAACAATCGGAAAAAAAAAACTTTAAAAAATTCTAGCTTCGGTGTTTTTTGAAATATTACCTTCTACTTTTGGGGATGTTATTTTTTAAATATTTCTGAATTTCGAATTAATTTTTTAAAAAATCGGACTACTATATCATATAGCTGCCATAGGAACGATCGGAAAATTAATGGAAAAGTAATAGAAAATAAATTCAAGCTTCTTTGGTTTTTATTGTATTATCTTCTACTCTAGGATATGACTCTTTTTAAATATTTCCGAATTTCAATTTTAATTTAATCAAAATCGGACGACTATATCATATAGCTGCCATAGGAACGATCGGAAAATTAATGGAAAAGTAATAGGAAATAAATTCTAGCTTCATTGGTTTTTATTGTATTATCTTCTACTCTAGGATATGACTCTTTTTAAATATTTCCGAATTTCAATTTTAATTTGATCAAAATCGGACGACTATATAATATAGCTGCCATAGGAACGATCGGAAAATTAATGAGAAATATTAGAAAATTGAACATTTTTGCGATTTGTTAATTAATAGGAATGATCTGCAAGGGTATATAAGCTTCGGCTGGCCGAAGCTAGCTTCCTTTCTTGTTTAAAGTTTTTTTTTCCGATCCTTCCTATGGGAGCTATAAGATATAGTAGTCCGATCCGGTCGGTTCCGACATATATACTACCTGCAATAGAAAGAAGACTTTTGCGAAAGTTTCGTCCCGATAGCTCAAAAACTGAGAGACTAGTTTGCGTAGAAACAGACAGACGGACGGACAGACGGACATGGCTAGATCGACTCGTCTTGTGATGCTGATCAAGAATATATATACTTTATGGGGTCGGAAACGTCTCCTTCACTGCGTTGCAAACTTCTGACTGAAATCATAATACCCTCTGCAAGGGTATAAAAAGATTTCACCTAAAATCCGATGTCTATTTATATGAGAGTTTTGAAATAGGATTTTTAAATTTTTATTTTCCAGATTGTGGATGCCGCTGACTATGTGGACACCTTGTACTCCTGGTCGGCCCTGAATACGGACTTAATTGGCGAGCATATTGGAGTGGGTTTAACCCATCTTATAGAGCTGACTCCACTTCGAAACATCCACTTGATTGGCGAGTTAGAAAATAAATCTTCGAAACCAATATAAATATCTAAAGTATGCATTGTTTTCCCCAACAGGACATTCCCTGGGAGCTCACATCATGGGCACTGCGGGTCGGACATTTAAGCGGCTAACTGGAAAGCTAATACCCAGGATAACTGGCCTGGATCCGGCCAAACCCTGCTTCCGGCGGGAGAACGTCTTGCCAGGATTGACGCGTGGCGATGCCAAGCTGGTGGACATTATTCACACCAACATAGGCATCCTAGCCAAGCGTGGCCCTCTGGGGGATGTGGATTTTTATCCGGGTGGAGCTCATCCCATTCAGCCTGGCTGCCTGACCATCGGTTGTTCGCATACCAGAGCGGTGGAGTATTTTGCCGAGAGTGCATATCCCCAACAGGAGAAGAATTTCATGGGTAGCAAGTGTGCCTCCTGGGAGAAGCTAAGAAGACGGGATTGTTCTGCAGATGCAGTTTCCCCAATGGGCTATAAAATAAATCCCCAAGCCAGGGGCATTTACTACGTGGAAGTTAATGGCTGGCCTCCTTATGGACGGAACTCGGAGGATTCCATTGATCCTAGACTAAAGACTTGCTATCTCTGCCAGAGGTGAACTTTACACAAAAAGCGTTAGATTTAAGATTTCTACCTTAAGTATCATCATTTGAATATCGTAACTGATATAAGTTTTATTTTAAAAATCACATTTTAAGTTATTTTCTGATTTTTAAAGTAAAACTCGAAGAAAAACTGTTATTTTTTTAATTTTATAATAAAAATTGGCAAATAACAGTTATTCATCCTGATCAAAAATAAAACTTGACTGGAAACCTAGCTTGATTTCTGGCGATTTTGTAAATGTAAAAAAAAATATAGTTATACAATAAGCGTGGTTGCCTTTTTTAAAATTTTTTAGTTTTATTATAAAAATCAAAAAATAAAAACCATTACGGATTTGTAAACTGCAGCGGCTAATAAAAATCGTGGTCCCTTCTAATAAAAATGTACAATAACAGTTATTTTCGGTCCCTGATAAATAGGGCAACTAATGTTAATATTAGTTATTATTTCAAGAGCATTTTGATTTAGCATTTCGTGTATATTTTTCTTACTTTCAGTACTTATGTATACTATATCCTTATTTTACTTTGTACAACGCTTAGTAATCGATTTGCGTAAGATCTAGGTCATCGTTGAAGGCCTCTGAGATGTCCTTTTGGCTCTGCAGGACGCGCTCCTGGGTCTCGGCAATGCGCCACAACTCATCATCGTCGTCGCCCATTAGCATAGAGCGATCCCCGCAGCCCTTGATATCCGGCCGCATCCTGGCCTTCGGTGGAGCCGGGCCATTGGTGCGTTTCTGCCGGTTGCCCATCGTTATTTGGCTCTCCTCGAAGTAGTTGTTCGGATGATTGATCGTTGGCTCCACGGCTGCGTTGTGGGTCAGCTGGAAGTACTTGCCGCAGCCGATTTGATAGTGACCGCGGGAGACGAAGAACATTACCTCATCAACAGCGCTGGCGGAGAGGCCGTAGGAGGAGAGTTTGGTCTTCAGAGAGCCCTGGTCCATGTACTTATAAGGACATCCCTGGCAATCGCCCGGCGTGGCCATATCCTTGATGATCTTGGCACAGGAATACGGTGCATAGTTCACCATGGAGCCCTTCTTTCCATAGTTGTGATAGATGTTATACTCGTAACTCCGCGCAAACTTATCTGCGTCCATTTTCTTGGTGAACTCCTCGCGCCAGAAGCGCAGCGAATCCTCGAGCGTGACGCCAATTCCCTTGAGAAACAGGCCGTACTGCATCCGGCCGCCGTGCTTCATGTGATGCTGGGCACGAATGTGCTCGTGGCACATGCGCATGCACAGCGGCATGGAGGTCTTGGAGAGCTGGTCCAGCGACTCAATGGGAATCGCTGCATCCCGGCAGACGGTGTAATCCTTGCCGGTGTACGAGTTGTGCAGCGCTTTCAGCATCCGCGAGATGCGCTCGTCGCCCTCGACCTCCTCCACCAGACCCTTGGCCGCCTGCAGGCCCTGCTCGATCTCGTCCTGCTGCCGCGTGCCCACAATGGAGACCAGATCGTGGGTGTTTACGTAGGCAAAGCCTGCTTTTAAATAGCAGCGACGACCGCGCACCAAATCGAGCACCTGGGTGAAGGGCACCTTGTAGAAATCGAGCAGCTCGATCTTGGCCACACTCTGACCCGCCGTGCTCTCGTACAGCCCGTCCTTGACCTCGTCCTTCTGCACCTCCGTCAGCGGATGGATCTCGAAGTGGTTGGCCTCCAGGAACTGCTTCACTTCTCCGCTGCTGAGGGCTTGAAACTTATACCGGAAGAGCTCCATTTCGCGGGCCACGAACCAGCGGGTGAGGTCCTCGGAGCGGCAGTAGGCCAACCGCAGGATGAAGTGGGAGAGGTAGTCCCGCCGGCGGGTTTGGATGTCCGCCTCCTGCTTCGAGCCTCCTCCTCCGCCGGCGGAGCAGAGCCGCAGGTAGCTGCGCAGACCCTCGCGGGTCAGCTCGGCACTAACGTACTCCTTCCACTCGTCGGAGAGCAGGCGCAGATTCCGGGTGCTGGCGCGGTCGAGGATGCGGAGGAGGCGCAGCCGCTCCAGAGCCAGCTCCTCGAACTCCTCGATGTGCACGTCGTCCGTCGGCGGATAGTGGTACATCATCACGTTGTGCGGATACTTGGCCTCCAGGCTGACCACCTCCACCTTGACCTCGGTTCGCGGGCGTTTCTTCAGGCGGAATTCCATGGTGCGAAGATAGCGTAAATTACAATTTGTTTAATGTCGTTTTGTTGTTTTGGCGCGTAAAATACCGATAAGCAGGATCAGCTGTTGCTATGGCTATCGATGGTTTCTCAAATCGTTATCGATAAGAGCACGTAGATTGGACATAACCGTTACTTTTTAAATACTTACAATTTACTTCTCGGAATTTAAAGCCCATAACCAACTTTTCGATTTTACAGCGATATTGTTTTTAAGTAACATTTTATCCATTTTATTTTGTCCAAAGATTGGCTTTATTAATTTTTACAATTAATTGTTACAATCACAAGCTGCGGCTGAAATTCTTAAAAAAATGGTGTTTTATTTCACCTATATAAAAGTAAAGTATATGTTATTACTATATTTATTTTTTTTAAAAACTTGTTTCTTCATCAAGGTTTAATGAAGTGTTTTATTTATTTGTTTCAGGTACTTGCAAATCTGACTAGAACTCTTTGAATAAAATTAATATTAACTTAAGCATTGAACTCTCGGGAACTGATGCCAATGACCTCTAGAGATCGGCGCAAGCGTTTCCAAAACAGTTTCCTCTCCTCCAATTTGGGACTGGCATCACCCTTGCCAGTCGGCCATTTAATATAGGTTTTCACATCCATTAGATATTGCAGAGTTTTTGGTCGCTTCCTGCGGGGTATGTCCTCTAGGAAAACCAGGATCAAGTGCTCCTTGCTGACCTCGAAGATGCTGCAGATGAATTATATCAATGTTTTTGTGATTTTAAGTGTTTAAGTTTCCTTACCGATGCTGTGCCAAGTACATTTCGAATTGACACCAGTGGCTGAGCAGAAATTTGGAGGATATGATCAGCATTAGGGAATACGAGCGGTCCATGCAGGAGATGATGTTATCCAGGATAGTCACTCCAATCTGGAAATTAAAGGGGATTATTTTAAGACTAATTAGTTATAGTAAACTCTACCTGAAAATCTCGTTCATGCAGGCAAATGGACACATCCCCAGTTTCCTCAACGTTCGGCAGGAGTTCATTGAGCACCCAGGGACGATCGTTTTGGCAGTAGCTGATGAAGATATCGTATACCGCGCTGGGATCCCTTTTGGATATGTGGCTAAAGCTATCCACCGATTCCTTGGAGGCACTGGACAACAGAGCCGCGGACTTCAAAGACGAATAGTAGTAGTGAATGTGCCATCGCTTCAGGTAAACAATGAATCCCAGGATGCAGACTCCAACTATACTGCCCACCACAGCGATTACCGTATTGGTTACGCGATGCAGTTCCTCCGTGAGATCACTCATCGTTCGCATTTGGCAATTAAGCTCATCCACCTGCAGTTGATCGGTGTTATTGAAGCAGTAGTACTGACTAGCCTCATAGTCGAGCAGCTGGAACTTTAGAGTAAAATCATCTCCAAGTTCTTCCATATGAAATGGCGTAGCTGTGGAACACTTGGTGACCTTGTAATCCTCGGAGGAGAAACGCAGCTTGATTATATGATTCACTCGATTAAAATCCCTTATGTTGGAGTAGCTCTTCTTCAGCCAGGGAATAAAGCGACTCTGCCAGAGTTTGCGATCTATATTTAGGGTTTCAGCCACTGCAAGTAGATCCTGAGCCACCGATTTCTGGCTATAGTTGAGCAGGTTATAAGAGCACTCTGCTTCCTTATTATTAGAAGCCGCCACCTCGACCACCGCCCTCAAATGGCAGTCACATATAAAGTCATTCTCCCCCAGACTTAGGTAATCCAACCGCTCAAAGTCCTTCAGCATTTCATTAGAGAGCATATTTATGGTATTGCTCCTTAGGTTCAATACCCTTAGTTTCGAATTATTGTGAAAGGCGCTGCGATACCAATTGCCCACATGATTTGAGCTCAGATCGAGGATCTCCAGGGATCCCAGACTTTGAAACATGGTGGGACTCAGGGAGTTAATATTATTACCCGCCAGTCCCAAAACCTGAAGCTTTTTCAAGGACTTGGCCCACTCCAAATCCTTAAGATTCGAACGCTCAAAGTATAAATACTTTAGAGTATCGGAAATTCCATCGAAAGCATCGTCGATAATGTTGTAGGACAGGTAGGGATTCCCGGACAAGTCAAGGCCCTCGAGAACCGTATTCTTGAAGATGGTACTGCTCACCATGGGAATTGCGGTGTAGCAGAGACTCAGGAACTTCAACTTATCCCCCAAATGGGCGAAAGCCACTGCACTGTTTCGGGTCATCTTCGAGTGGGACAGGTCCAGGTAAACCAACTCCGGCAGCAGTTTAAACACATTCTGCTGGATTTTCAGGCCGTATATCAAACTAAGGGCCATTTCCAGGGTGGGCAGCTGCAGTTGGTAGCTGTAGGTCAGGAAGTTGGTGAAGGACAGGTCCAAGTACTGCAGTCCCTGGATGTGGTAGAATGTGTCCTGGCTTATGGTCATGATCTTGTTGTCCGACATGAAGAGCCGCCGCAGATTGCTGACGTTCTGGAACGCCTCCCTGCTCACATACTCGATGCTGCAGTTGCTAATGTCCAGCTCCACGAGTCGGGGCAGATTTGGAAAACTAGCCCAGGCTATAGATTGGGCTACGGAAGAGATATTGAACATATAAGGGGGATATTGTAAACTATTGTAGGTATGATAATGGCATTTACCAAAATAATGTTGTTTTGTGCAATAATGCATTTTAGTTTATTCTTATCGATTCCTTAAAGGGGGATATTGTAAACTATTTTTAGGTAACATTGATAATAGACTTATAATGGCATTGACCAAATATTTTGCTGTTTTGTGTGCAATTTAGTGTATTCATATCGATTCTTTAAATAGGGAAATTGTAAACTATTTTTAGGTAATATTTGACGATAGACCTATAATGGCATATACAAAAAAAAAATGTTATTTTGTGTGCAATTGTGTTAAGATGACCTCCATCCTCGATTTCATAAAATTTAGTTAATTCATATCGATCCTTTAAACTTTTTTTATTTAATATTTGATGATAGACTGATAATGGCCTTTACCAAATAATGTTGTTTTGTGTGCAATAGTGTTAAATGAACCTCCATCCTCGATTTCATAAAATTTAGTTTAATCATATCGATTTTTAAACATTTTAAAGTTTTCAAAAGTCTGGCTGAGTTTATGTTTTCAGTCTCGTTATTAAAAATCGTAATAATTTCGAAATCAAGAATGGGGCTCGTGGTCTTACATGTCTTTCCGTGTTGAGCAAACCGATCTTTCAAGAACCGAATATAGTCCTCATAGTTAAGACCGGTTGTGATAGAGTGTGCCGTGTTTGTGTTGTTGTGAAAGTACAGATAGCACTCCCGATCGTACAGATCGGTGGCATTAAGGGCGAATTGTACCTCGCACTTGTGTTGTGCAGTGTTACTTGCTTCCAAGATGGTTTCGTTTAGGAACCGACCAAAGGCTGAAATTGCGAAGGATAACTGGCAATCAGAATATGGCGACCATCGCATTTCTGGATCTCAGAAACCAATATATGATATGCGATCCGCACTTCACCTACCTTCAGCATCTGGGATCAGGTCAGCGAAATTGTTCCCCCGCAATGATAATAGCTTCAGGGATTCCCTCATGGAGTAAAGGGTCTTGAATGGAGCAGCACTCAATGTATTGAAGGCAGCCGAAAAAACCTCTATTCTCCATCTGATAAACTTCCTTCTCGCTGATCTCGCCTCACGCAACAAGTCGGAGTCCTCCTTTAGGTTACCATGCGATAGATCCAAATACATTTTGTTTGCTTTAAATAAGTAATTGTAGTTATGATAAAACATGATGAAGTGACCCGATTTGCAACCTATCAGTTATTTTAAATGTTTTTGGCGCCCACACCTTTAAAGATTTCCGAGAAGTATAAATGCAATTTTGTTGTGTATATGTATACCTATCGAAATGTAAAAGACATTTTTCAAATCGGACCATTAGTTAAAAAGTTATGCGTAATCAAAAAAATTGTATATATCCATCTGCCTCGCACTCCTTTTACCTGAGTGACGGGTATTAGATAGTCGGGACACCAACCCGACTGATTTACAGATACGCTTCTTTACATAGAACATACCTCTAAGGTTCTTCAAGTACCGGGTACACTAATCCAAAAAGATACAATCTATTTTTGCTGAGGCCCTGATAGCAGCAAATAGCTTTGTTAAATCCACCCCCCTAATTCACTAGTTATACAAAGCTTTTACCGATAACAGCTACAATGGTAGTTAACGATTCTAGCGGCTTAACTTAACACTAAAAAGCTTTTATCAGCAGTCGATTCGAATTGCCGGAAGCGTGGAAATATATCACTTTGATTGCTGTTAACAACGCTCAATCAAATTTGGGTCTTCTTATTGGGTGCTTATGGAAAGGTTTACCGAATTTCTGAGTTCCTTCCTTGAGGGTTCCGTTGGGATACAGCCACCATATGACTTCGTCTTTGATCATATCCAAAAGACAACTATTTCCGTCATCCGATGTGTACTCCAACATGAGGTTCTTGAGATCAGCTCTCTCCTTGCTGGCTTCATCGGACTCCTCATTCGATGTTGTCGATGAATCTGGCTCGGTGATTATCCCATCGAGAGTTGATAACTCAGTGGATGTATCTCTAATATTTCCGAGAAGCAGGAATACCAATATAGTCACATCCAAGATATATTTCGGGCTCATTTTCACTTAATTGCGCACTTGTATAGCCTGCAAATTGGTGTTATAAATACGATTTGACACCTGTTTTGATTTCACAATCGCTGCGCTAATCGCGTCTTTCTAAAATTGTATAATCACTGGTATAGTTCTTAATACTTTCAGCCTTTAATGACTTTCAATTTCACTGGTTATTCCGAAATTTTAGCAACATTTTGTAAACGAAGCACTCGCTTTGGGTTCCCGAAAAGGACTGACAAGAGTTTTGGCCCGGCTATTGGTCAGCCGAAAATAATTGGTAGCAGCGATACATATGTGCAACTAATTCTGCCACGATAGGGCTTATCAATTTTGGCAATATCTTCCCTTGAATGGCACGGGACTATCAGCGTATCGCTATTTCGGTGGCAGTATGCCTCAGTATGCCTCACGCCCACGCACTAATTCCTTATCGGATAATTATCTGGTCGTCGGGAAATGGTGATTAGTGCCGTACTTCAATGGGATCGGTGCTTTGGATCAACCGTAGACGATACGGTTTGTTTTTGGCCAGCACATAAATTAAAGTGAAACACCTTTTCGAGCACTTGGGAATGTTTGTAGATAGAAAAGCGTTGATTTACTGCTCGCAGTCAAGAGTGATAAGAAACCGTTTGGCAAATCTTTGATTATCATTTGATCGCCGATAGGCAAAGCTAACCACTAAATACAATTAGGTTGATATTCCCTTCAGACATATCATGTAGGTTATTGCCCTTATAGTATTCATTGATGAATAATGATTGGAAGATAGCGCGGTATATGCGGTAGCCATCTATAACTTTTTACAGGTGTAAGAACAAATGGTCATGAGCGCTTCCAGATATTACTAATCTGCCTCTGATAACACAATCCTTTGAATGACTGTTCAATGTTGTTTTTAAGTCTTTTAAATCTTAAGGCCAAGTTTTTGTCGAGTCAGCATGCAGCAGAAAGAGTTTATTAATAAAGCATATTAATCGCTTAAGTATGTTCTATTTTTACTTTCATTAGGATTATTTACAATTTGAGTTTAATGCTTAAGGAAAACACTCTTGAAGTTAAGACAGAACAAAAAAAGCATGTTCGATATGGTCATGTAAATTTCAGGTCATGCAAAACCCATATCGTTTTTACAAGAAATACTCTTTTTTATCAAATCAAAATTGATCTTAAATAATTTAAAATCGATCTACGTTTCATATCGATTTTTGTTTGGGTGAAGTTTAAAAACAAAGTCAGTTGGAAAAATTATCAAATTATCAAATTTATAAAACATGCACTTAAAAAAAAATCCTAGCCGAAATGCGAAACACATTTACAAGGGCATAGGGCTCGTCAAAAAAACATGTTAGGTGAAATCGTTTTTTTAAATTCGATTTAAAGCCACATTTGTTTGGTTACAAATTTTATTTATTAAATTATAATACGATTTAGACCAAACTTAATTGCGGTTTTTGTAAAAAAAATGTAACCAATGAAGTGTGACTTAAATCATATTTAAACAAGAAAGGAAGCTACCTTCGGCCAGCCGAAGCTTATATACCCTTGCAGATAAAAGAATGCTCACTCGGTGCAGTTCCAGGGATTCCAGATTTAGCGTTTCTATTTATTTAAATTTTGTTTTTAAGTAGTCAAGAATCAAAACGCCTACTTTCTACAAAGTTATAATAAATTTTCTTATATTTGTTTGAATATTCCTATGGGAGCCTTAAGATTTAGTGGTCCGATCTGGCTCGCTCCGACATACAGTGAAACATGCAAAAAAATGAATAAAATGGGTTAAATTCGTCGTTTTTTGTTTTTACTTATACATAATGCTAATATCTTCCAAAAACATAAACAAAAATTACATATTTTCAAGAAAAACACTTAGTTTTCCAACAAAAACAACGAAAAATCCGATTTTTAAGGGTATTTTCCCATACAGCTGAACTGTTGGGCGAATATCTCAAAAACTGACGATAATAATTTAATGAATCTTTTACTGTAGTTAGTTAATTTAATTTCTGATTTTTTGGGATACCGTGCAATGTGGAGCACGCTCTGTGAAAGGAGAAATAATTCATTTTAAGTTAGCGTCGAAAACAGGAAGCACCCGATGGCCATTGAGGGCATTTCCCCATGCCGCTAAACTGTTGGACAAATATCTCGAAAACTGACGATAATAATTGTTTGAAACTTTTACTATAATTAGTTCATTTAATTTCTGAATTTTTGGGATACCGTGCAACATGGAGCACGCTCTATGAGAGGCAAAAATAATTAGTTTAAGTTAGCGTCGATATTGAATTTGTAAGACGGTTGTTGTGTCGGATACTGCGGTTCATGTCATAGCTGGCCATGGTTCTTGTACTGGGGTTGGCGGTATTCTAATATCCGTTTAAAATTGAAACACTGTTAGGCGATTTTCTCGAAAACTGACAATAATTTTTTTAATAAAATTTTCAGGGAGCATACTATAAGCTCGTACTATAAGCTCGAAATTGTGGAACACGCTTTGTGAAAAAAGTTATGGATAAATTAATTTTTAAGGACTTTTTTTGTATGGGCGGATTCAGAGGTTGGTCCACTGTTAAGTGATTTTCTCAAAAACTGACGATAATTTTTTGATGCAATTTTCCTCAAATGTCCTTCAAAGGACGAGCGCGCTCGGTGAGTGGAAATATTACCCAAAACGTGGGGACCTGATTTTTTGAATGCATTTTTTTCACACTTCCGAACATCGGCTAGACTCGCGAATTGCCTAGATCGAAAGAGAATTTCATTCTTAACAAGTTTGCAGTTAAAATTTTTCGATTTGGCCCCCAGAAGCCCCAGAAATCAAAAAATAAAAATTGGCCCCGTGTTCCAGTTTCCACCTTTCCGCTATCGCCGCTAAAGTCACCGACGCTAACTTGACGCACATTAAGAAATGTATTTTTAAAAATAATTATAAATATTTCATTACATTTACAGGAAAAGCTAAAATAAAAACTAATTAAATTAAAAATAAAAATCAAAATGTTCAAGAACTTTTTTAAATGAAAAATGATTTCGGTATTATTTAAAAATTTTAATTTAAACATTATTTATTTTAAAGCTCCGTCTATAACCAGCGGACTAAAAACTTTGATACAGATATTTTGGATTTTTTTTTCAAGATCCAATTTGAAAATTTTCACTTTTTAATCTTTTTTGAAAATAGAAATCAGTTAATTGAGAATTTTATTGCGTAAAAAATTTTATTTTATAGAAAGGTGAAGACAACGAAAAAATATATTTTGCTTTCGTGTCACGAACCAGAAACACAAGCAACCCCCTCACCTATCGATAGTTTACAGGCCTCCCGTCGGCCTATCGGCATTTGGCTGCCCACTTTTGCCACCCCCAAAACGCAGTTCCCACGGCAAGGTCCGCACTTGCTCCAACTTTTCGGCTGTAAACAA
This sequence comes from Drosophila takahashii, assembly GCF_030179915.1. Classification (NCBI taxonomy): domain Eukaryota; kingdom Metazoa; phylum Arthropoda; class Insecta; order Diptera; family Drosophilidae; genus Drosophila; species Drosophila takahashii. The sequence goes on from NC_091680.1 coordinate 19,133,675, forward strand.
CATCAAAAAGCGGTAAAGCAGATAAAATTACATAAATCACAGAGGTGACAACGGCATAGAAGAACAGGAAATACAGTGCGCGACACAGAGAGCAAACCAGAAACGGATTCCCTGCGCACCTGAACCTGAACTTGAATGTCGCGCGTGTTGTTGCTGCTTTTATGCTAGACGACGTCGTAGGCCAAGCAAACAAAAACAACAAGGCTGCTGGCGGCAACAATGGCCTGCTAATTATAAATCTCTCGATCCCAGAGAATCGAATCAGCAGACAACGAGATGTTCAGATGCTCAGATGCTCGGATGTGTGGGCGCCGCAGCATGCCAATGTTGTTACGTCGCCAGCAGAGACCACCACCCTTCTCGGCCCAACCACCCCCTGAATGGCCCACAAGCCTCCCCTTCTTTTTTTATTTCGCGGTGGTGTCGCCACATTTATTACCCAGCATATTGATTTTCTGAATCCTTTCAGCTCGCTCGCCTTCAAAGGATCCCATATGTATTATATTCCCTCGCCTGCAGGTGAGTAAATTGTATGTTACCCTTGGTAGTGCCATTAAAATCATAAAAAATCTTGCAGGGCCGCACACGCAATCCCCGGCAGTCAACCCAATTAGCCTGATTTCGAGTACGTCATCGCCGGGCCCAAAATAATTTGCATTTGCATTGTGCTCGATGACGTCCGGCTTCTGTATTTATATGGCCAGCGGGCAGAGTTCGCCAGATCCCACAGATAGCGCAAATTAGCTTGACAAAAGGCGGACCAATGAAGACCACTTAGCACCTTAGATGATAGAGTCATTCGTTCAGCCACCATGCAGCACAGCAGCACGGGCAGCGAGGAGCGGATAACCAGCAGCACCAGCAGTCCCAGGTCAGGCCACAAGTCCGCCGGCTCCCTGTTCGGTTTGCTGAGCAAGCGACCGAGCAAAGTGGAACCCCATCCCGTGACCCCCGAGTCGCCCAGGCTCCAGCAGAGACCCCTGTCCGCCTGCGGCCAGTACGATGTGAGTTTCGCCAAGTGCAGTGCGGAAACCGCTGGAAATCATATAAACAACAATGGCCAAACCCTCAAGAGCCAAACGCTGCCGCTGGAAAAGTCGCACAGTGGGCTGATCAGCTTCCACAGGCGTGCCAAGCCGAGTTCGTCGAAGGGCAAGAGCCACTCGCATCGCCACAGCACGGATGCGGGCTCCCAGAGTGATGGAGGAGCCGATGTGGTGATGCGGCGCAAGTCGCCCAAGCACAGGTCACCGAATCACAACCGATTTAGCCATCAGTTTAGTTTGTGCTGCAAGGCGGAGAAGAAACCGATGACGCCGCCGGTCACCGTGCGTTACAACTCCATACCGGATAGCAACAGCGTTCTGCGGCGCGACAACCTCTCGCTCAGCTGGAGCATGGTGGACAACAACTCCGGGTCGCTGCACTCCAGCGAGGGATCCTCGCACCGACCGCGTCCGTCCAGCGAGTGTGCCAGCGCCCCAGAGTCCCCGGTGGCCAGTAAAACCTTTGCCTTTGCCCACTGCAGCCCAGCGGCGGCCAGCGCTTCGGTGGCCCGCAGCGAAAGCCTGCAGAACCGGTCGCCCATCCGACCCATTGCAGTCTCGGCCTGCCGTTCGCGACTGCGTCTGAAGCTCTATCCGCCGGGACAGGAGCTGCCACCCCTGCAGGCCGCCGAGGAGCCGGGCGACATTAAGAGAGCCACCACACCGCAGCACATGTCTTCGCCCAATATTGCCACCCAGCCGGATGGAATGGAGCCGATACAGGAGCAGCCAGGCGTGAGATTTATGTCGCACGAGAATATGACGCTGCAGCGGCAGGGATCGGGATCCAATTTGGCCCGTCAGACTTTGATGGCGGCCCACGCATTGAACCTCATCCCGGCGGACAAGGCCAGGGAACGGAGCTACCTCGACGGCAGGCTGGGATCGTCGTCGCTTTTGGGACCCAGTGAGCTGGGACGCGTCTTGCCGCAAAAGGAGGTCACCATTTTCGTGGGCACTTGGAACATGAATGGACACCATCCACCCAAGTGAGTATGCAAATAAGAGCCCAGCGTGAATCATTCAATTTTTGTTTTATCATAGTATGCCATGAAATTTCTGATTTGTTTAATTCAATTCTATGTGAAATAAATTGAATGTTTTCTAATTCATTTCGAATTGATTGAATGAATGAATCATTTTTATGAATTTTTTGAATTTTCCAGATTTGTTTTGTGCTTTCTTTTGAGAACAAAAAGTCAAAAATTTTTAACAAATCAATGTTAACTGCTTAGTAAATAAAATTCAATAGAAATTGTCGTTTGAATTATTTCGGAATTCATGCCATTTATTCATTCAATTCTATTAAACTAAAAAATTCAAATTCATTCAATTCTATTAAAATCAAAATTCTAATTAATTCATTCGTATAAAACAAAAAATTCCAAATAATTCAATGAATCCATTCATGCAGGGCTCTATTTTCAATCAAGAAATGACACGTATTTGCATTTTAAAACGTGTATAACTTGTAAATCTATACTTTCAGGCAACTTAATGACTTTGTGCTGCCGCCCAATGTGGAGAACGTTCCCGATATTGTGGTGATGGGCACACAAGAGTCCACGCCCGACCGCTTCGAGTGGGAGGTGACCATTCAGGAGACCCTGGGACCCTCCCACGTGCTCTTCCACGCCACAACACTGGGCACTCTCCATTTGGCCGTTTACATGCGAAGGGATCTCATTTGGTACTGCTCCGTGCCCGAGGATGCCTCCATGTCGGTGCGCACGGGATCCGCCTTTCGCACCAAGGGAGCTGTGGCCATTTCCTTTTGCCTGTTCGGCACTTCCATGCTGTTTGTGACCTCGCATTTAACGGCGCACCAGCAAAAGGTGAAGGAGCGGGTGTCGGACGTGAAGCGGATTATCAACGCTCTGGATTTACCACGTAACTTGCCTAATTTGCGGCATAAGAACAAGGATGTAACGCAGAACTTCGACAACGTGTTCTGGTGCGGCGATCTTAACTTTCGGCTGGCCGAACCGCGTGAAAAGCTGCTGGAGTGGATTCAGAACACCAAGTTCCCGCTGCCGTCGCATCTGCCGCATGGCTACATGCACACGGATCAGCTGACTTCCGTTCTGGCCGATGGCGCCGCCTTCCGAGGATTTATGGAACATCACATCACATTTCCGCCCACTTACAAGTTCGATCCGGGCAGCCAGAACTTTGATACCTCGTCGAAGCAGCGGGCGCCCGCCTATACGGATCGCATCCTCTACAAGTACCGCCAAATGCAGGGATTAGTTATCCGTCGTCAGACGCTCGTGCCCGGCGTTTCGACGCCCACGCAGCCCTACGTCCAGTGCCTGCTGTACGACTCGGTGCCGTCGATAACCACGTCGGACCACAAGCCCGTGTGGGCGCTCTTTCGCACGCTCATTCGTGCGGGAACCGATGCGTAAGTGATGGGAAACTTTTTGAAAGATTAAAGATATTAAAGATTATTTTATTTTTCAGTATTCCCCTGGCTGCTGGACTCTTTAGTCGCGACATTTACCTGGAGGGAATGCGTAGGCGCTTGAATAACCAGTACACCGGCGCCTCTGCTGTGTGTGTGCTTCAGTAAACCAAAGCTATGAATAGTAGACCTCTTCAGCAGGCTTCCCAAGTGGCCACCCATTTACTCGAATCTCAAAGTACTAGTCAAAGCTTACCTACGGTTGTGTGACGCCTTTGCATTAACCCCAATTAGATTGTTAACTAGTGCGCTGTCGGATACCGAAAGTAACGATTTAACCTGACTTACCCTGCAATGCTGCGGTAGTTCTTAGGCGCTGCCTTTCGCCTCGAGGCCTTAGTCGTAATACGTTCCTTAAAAGTTAATTAAAAACATACATACTCGAGCAACAATTCTGTACCTCTACTATGAAGCACAAGCTTAGTCTGTAGTTAAACTAAATCTGTTAGTTAAAGTTTAGTCAAATATTGAAATGAAATCGAAATATGAATTACTTTGAATGTGTAATCTAAACTAGCAGTAAATATACTTTATGAATCTAAAGGGAAAGCTTTATTACTTGTTGAAATACTTTAATATTTATTGTTAGCTTTATTATATCATTTTTATTTAGTTTTTTTAAGAGTTACTGTTGAATTATGTATAGTGAAGTTGATTATTTTTATAATTTGCAAACCAAATGCAGTTTTTAATTTGTTATAGGCAAGCTTTAAGTTCTTGTTTATTTTTATTAAACGATTAAACGGCTGACTTTTCTGTTTCCTTACTTAAATACTAACATTTTAGCAGGAGGCATTGGACAAAAACGGAAGTATGTGGGGTCGTTTATTCCCCGAAAATGCGCCAAAAACGAGCGGAACGACCAACTCCTTCCAATGTCCCGGGGCAACCAATACGCCACTCGGACACACACACGCAAATATGTTAAACTTTTGACCAATTTCAACTTGAGTTGGTTGCCATCGGACGCACTCCGGGGGCAGCAATTTATTGGATGGCCATGGCGATTGGCGCTCGATGGCCACGCTGCAGTCACACTGCCACTGGCACCGCCACTTGTGCGCCAAACAAGTGGCCTCGCGGTCTCCTACCTCCCATTTTCACCCACCTCGTCCAGCAAGTGCAGCTCCACCCAGAAAAGCTGGTTGCCATTTGTGGTTACTGTATATGAGTGTGAGAGTTTGGCTAGCGAGGGCTGATCGTGATGTTTAATATGTTTTATAAGTAGAGATAATTTGGGTAACAAAAATCAATTCTTGAATTTTTTTTTAAATATTCAATTTCTCATTTTTTAATGTTCGAAGGATTAATATCCGGTATTTTACCATAATACAGATTTTAAAATAAAATAAATATATGATTATGTGATTGACAAATGAAAGTGTGAATTTTGTTTATCAAATAAAAAATATATTTAAGTAATTAAAATATTTAAGCAAATTTTGTCAAAATAAATCTACTTATCTGCCATTTTTAATTGGTAGGTGTAAGTTAAATTTTAATGAGTTTCTAAATCTTTCTTTAATCAGTAAATATTTCTATCTTCGTTTTAGTTTTTTTTTCAACAGATCTTAAAATACAAAATATTTCACTTTCTTTTTAGCGTTTTGTTTAGTAAATATTTCTTTATTTTATATGTTTTGGTTTATTATTATTAAACAAATTTCTTAGTTATTAGTTAATTTCTTATTAACCCACCTCGATTATGTGGGTATCCATCCGAACATTTCAGCCACTTGTCAAAAATCCGTTTTCGAAAGCGATTTTGAAGAAGTCGGTGATTAAAATGCCCCTGCCAGACAGACTCGAAACCGTTTGTATTGGCCATTTCCGCTTTGAGTGCCCCTATGGGAACTCACGGAACTCTTATGGAGGCCGGGGAATTTGTTTAAAAAAACGAGAAACAATTTCGGATGCAGTTTTTTGCGCTGCGGTCAGCGGATGGCATTGCTGGGTGCTGGCTATTATTGTTTTTTCCAATGCTGCTGCTGCTCCTGCTGTAATTCATAAAGTTTTTGGTGCAATGCATTCTTTCTGGTTTTGCCTCGGGCCTTGGTTGAAATTAGTTTGCGTCGGTTAGCGAAATAATATTGCATATGAAAAGTGGGAAAAAACTGAAGCTCATTTCCTTTTCCGGTTGCAGCAGGGCCGGTGCGAAAATTTAACCACAATATATGAAATTATATTAGCATTGGAGTCGGGCAACTTGGCGAATATAAAAACTATGCCCCTTCTGTCTGTCTTCATGTGTCTGTGCACTGAACATTAATATCCTGTGCGCATTCGTACGTGTTAATATGACTTTATGACTTCATATGTGTCCATATTTTTGTCCTCGCCGCTTCACACTAAAAAGTTTTATTGTTAGTTACGCTGCTGCCGCCATCAAAGCAACCATTTTTATTCACAGCGCCGGAGATGCAGAAATTATTAAAAATTTTCCCTACTCGTATCTCATCCACTCGTTTGCACCGTCACAGACTGAACTTTTTCATATGTTACTGCGAGATGCCACGGATGCACCAGGGAACGATGAAGGCAGCCGGTTTGATGGATGCGAGTCTCTTAGGTGTCTTGCGAAGGGAAACAGTGGGCATCCAGTGCGTATGCGTAATATTAAAAGGGGTGTCTTTAAATAAAATGGTATTTCTTCGTATTTGCAGACAATTTCTTCTGCTTTTCGAACACTTTCTTATAAAATTTACTAGAGTACAGTTGCACAAAAAAATACGAATTTTTGCAAAAGATTGTATTGAGCTAATGTTCTTAAGTTAACATGGGGATAGAATACCATCTTAATGGTAAATTCATAGGCTAGCGGAATTAATAGGACAGGTATGATTTTCTTTGAGTTTTTATATAAAAAAAGAAGAAAAGCCTAATTTGTTTTAAATATGTTGATATAGTTTGGCAGCCTCACATACCATTAATAATTTTTTTATAGTACTTAGAAATCGTATAAAAAGAAGGACGTGTCTAGAATTTTGAACGCCTTATTATTTCACCTAATTTAAATACTAAATTAAATAATTTTAAATATTCAACGCCCAATTGACGTTATGTGGCCCATTTCCGTTTAGTCAGTTGCCTCGACGAAGTTCCGGCTCCACATTAACGGCAGTTCCCATACGCCATAGTCCCATTCCCAAGTCCCTCCTCCCTGGATAACCCCCTTTTGGGGAATATCGCCGGCATTCGGCGTAGCCACTTGAATGCTTATTGTACATTTCAAACAACTCTATTACGAATATTTTTCATATTTTCTTCGCAAGTGGGGCACAGAAAAAGTTAACATTAAAACGGATGGCGGTGCCGAAAAGGCTGCCGGAGTGACTTTTCCCTCGGCAGGATGACAGGAGGAGTGGGCCAAGGGATGGCAGGCAAGTCAAAGCAACCAATTCGCATGCGGCACGTTACATTTTCGCAATAAAAAATGAAAACCGCTTTGCATGCATCTGTAGGAGACTGCGAATCGCACTTGCTTCCAATGTTTGGTACAGTGTGTGTGAGCTGGGGAGGAAGGGAAAAGTAATAAATGTACGTGCCACACTAACAACAACACCGGGGAAAGCAGAAGAAAAAACGCACACACAACTTGCTTACAGACAGGGACACATCGTGTCAATTTAGCATGAAAAAGTAAGGAAAACTTTGCCGAAGCCTCAAATATCCTTCAAAAATAAAGGTCGTGGAAAAATAGCGAACAATAATATAATAGTAATTTCTCTTTTTAATTTGATGAAAAAGAACATTCCTAAAATCAAAATATTCAAAATATTTAATCAAAATAAATTTTCAATTAAATCAAATCAAACAAGAGAGAACGCTATAGTCGGGTTGGTGTCCCGACTATCTAATACCCGTCACTCAGCTAATGGGAGTGCGAACGCTGTACTCGGGTTGGTGTCCCGACTAATAATCGTAACTCAGATAAAGGGAGTGCGAGGGCGATAGATATATAAATTTTGATTGCTTATAACTTTTGAATGAATGGTCCGATTTAAAAAATGTCTTCTACATTTTGATAGGTATAAATATACACAACAAAATTGCATTTATACTTCTCGTAAATCTTTAAAGATGTGGGCGCAGGACCCATTTTAAAATCGTTGGTGGGCGATTGTGGGCGTTGGAGGAGGCGTGGCGCTCGGCTAAAATAAACTTGCGCTGCGTAGGAAGCCAAAGAATATGTGTGGGAAATCTCAACTTTTGTAGTTTCTGAGATCTCAGCGTTCATACAGACGGACAGACGGACATGGCTAGATCGACTCGGCTAGTGCCCCTGATCAAGAATATATATACTTTATGGGGTCGGAAACGCTTCCTTCTAGCTGTTACATACTTTTGCACGAATCTAATATACCCTTTTACTCTACGAGTAACGGGTATAAAAATGGTACAAATATAAAACCGAAACATTTTTTTTTAAAGCTTTCGTTATTTTGGAATAATTCCATCAAAAACTGTCATACCTTTTTGAAGGATATTGGGAGATGGCACTTTCGTTTCCGCTTCCGCTCCGTTCACTGCTTCGCACATGTCACGATCACGATGCATGCAAATGCATGGAAACGAATGTGAGCTGAGAAATGGGAGTCCTGGAATACGAGTGAATGTAATAAAAATAAACTACGATTTTCTTTGACTATTCTGAATCCCCTGCACCCATCATATCCTTACCCATTCCCATCGTTTCGCCTCCCCCGCGCAATTCTTTCTATTATGCGAATATCCTGGCGCTTCCTTGGCGTGTCCTGCCTCCCTTTTGAAGGACCGGGGTTCGAGATGGAAGGGCGCAGTCTGCGGCGACGGGTCGCAACTGCTTCGCACGCACCACTCTTGCGTTTGAAGTAGCTTTGGATTGTATAAAAGTATCCATAGCTACCATAATTTAATGAAAACATAATCTGCATTCAGGAAAAAAGAAACGAAAATCGCAGCCAAACCCGCGAGTGGAAAACGCCCAACAAAGGGAAGCTCACCAGCAAGAAGATCCTGCAGAAAAATCGTATTAAATGGCGACAAGTCTGGTCGAGGGCTTTCAGGGGCTTTTGTTGGTCGCCGAATTCCGCTACCCGAAGTTGGATTGTATGCACAATTTCTCAAAAGAAAATGTCCTGCCAATATTTCAAGAGGTTTTTATGTTTGGTCATAATTGGCCAAAATGCTACTGATTCCTTGCTTATTAAAACTATTTATGAAAATGTCTTTAGCCTAAAGAAAATTGTGGATTTAAACAGAAGTCTAAAATAAATTAAATATTTTCCAATATCGTTTAATGTAAATCAGTAACCACGCAATCAATGAGAAAATATTTCAAATATCAAATGCAATTGGAAACTTATTAAGTTTAAATGTTTTAACGGCTTTCGCGGCAGTTCATGTATTGAAGGCATCTGTTTACTATCCGATCCGCGAGGCATTGGGAAGTATCTGGTTTCATTTTACTTCCCTTTTACCATTTTATTGAATCTTCCGTTTAATTTTTTTTTGCAGAATTTTTGATGATTTCTTGGCAGCATCTTGTATTTGCGCGGGGCACAACCAACAACTTGAGCAGCGACTTGAGTAGCTGGCAGGAAAGTTTCCTAGACAACTCCTTCAGGTCCGCGGAAGGCAAGTCGAGGGACTGCTGGCTAAATATCCTTTAGCCTTTGGAGAATCAGTAAGGCGCAGAGGACCAGAGGACCACTTGTGAATACGCTTTGATGCGCGTGGCTTTGTGCGGGAGTGTGACTGATGTTCTCGTTTTTTATTTTTCCCCACTCGAGGGTTTTTTCCTTCCTTCTGTTGTATTCGCTAGGTTGGGGTCCTGGAATTGTACCTCCCTTGATATTTATTTATTTTGACTCGGTGCCGCTGCTGCCGCTGCCGCTTTTCAAGTATTTCGTGAGTAGCGTAAAATACGCTCGCGAAATGTAATAAAAACATTTTTTCCAGCGGCTGCAGCCAACATCTTATTCCTTTCGTTTGCTGCAGCCGATTTCTAGAGCCGTCAAGCTCAACTTCTCGGCTTTGAGCTACTGAACTCGCAGTTTGCCGCTTGTAAAGTATCTACAAGATATTTTTAATACATGCCCGCGACTTTCAGTGTGTGCGTAGGTTCCTCACCCACTTAGGAACACTCATCCGTCCGGTTGGCATCCATTTGATGTTCGCCATCCTAGTGTTTTCTTTTTTCGGCTTTATTGGCAGCAAAATGAAAAACATTCCAGTCATATGCAAAAGTATGCGATGCATTTTTGTATGTTTTTTTTTATTTGGTTTTCATGATTTTGTGTTTACCCAAATTACGGCTATGAAAATGTTGCAGCCAGCGAAGAACATGTCGAATTTCCCTTTAAATATGTATGCGAAATTTGCATATTAAGCGACTCCCACTTGGCTGCCTGCTGCTCATTTGCATTTGACTTTCGGCTCTTCGGCTTTGAATTTTGGCTTTGAGTCGGCAACACCTTGCCTCGAAAGTCAATCTTCATCCAGCTGTAGCTACGGATTCATTGTCTTGAACTACGCCCCTTTGGTGTCTGGCCTGTCAACTGGTCCTGGTCCTGAATTCAGATTCAGATACAGATTCTCATTCCGATCCTGATGACTGGCCTGCCATACTCAGCCGGCAAAAGGCGACGATGAAGATGGGCAGGAGGAGGATTGCAGATGAGGAACTGGATTGGGGTTACCACACATTCTCGTAGCTCGTGTTCGATTCGCCAGCTGTCGTGCTTTGCAATTCAAATTTTGCATCCTCACTTCATGGGCGAGACCAGCAAGGGCAAATGTATAAAGGCGATTCGGAGACATTTAATTTAAGTTAGGGATATTAAGATAAGGACACAAAGTCAGAGTTGAGATTCTTAATTCGTTTTTTGCAAACTATTGTGTTAATAATAATCGTATTTAAAGCCGATTTTCAAAAGGTTGATACTTTTTATTTAAACCTACATATTTAAAAGTACCAAAAATTATAAAATTTTTTAGAATTTTTAGAACTAAGAACTAACTTACTAAAAATCTGCTTGCTCTTTATTTCTAAAGATAATCAAATTATGTTAATTTAAGTGAGAAATATTAAAAGAAAACTGGCAAAAATGTTTCTATCATTTCTTCTATGACTATGTACCTACAACGAACTTTATAGCTTCGGAATTTTTGACTAAATTTATAATATGGAAATTATATATTCTTGATCTTCTGTTGCTCTCAGCTAGGGTAGTAAGTAAATTTAACAAATCGAATCGTAAATGCGCAGTCTACTTTACTCGCCGTAAATTATTATTCTACAATTTATGTTCATTATCAAGTTATTGGAAGCTTTTTGCTCCACAGATTTTAAGCAAAATTATTTAAGCTTTTGTGAGCAAGCGAGTTTCATTTCACAACGCTCGTTCTCCCTCTCTTCTCTTCACATTCAGACAGATTATATAGATAGCTTGGGGCTTTTGTACTCGTACAACCATGAGATTTCATTTGGCGACATCGTCGGAACTATTCGGATCGTTTTTGGCAACGTGTTCAAAAAAGAAATATCCACGCAAGAAAATATGAAAAATAAGCAAAGTCAAGAAAAGAATATTCCAGTGCGCAGTGCCACAAATACATTTTCTATATTATACAATATAGATATACTATGAGCATGTGATATTGTGCTTGACCCAAACCCCCTGAATCCGACCCCATTATATAAGATAACCCCTTTTAAATTATGTGACTCATTTCCCTATTCCGAACCAGTTCTCCAGAAAAACTGTGAAAGCCTTGATAGATTGAGAGATCTGGAGATCAGTCGTTAAGCTGCGGTGATATAAAGTTGAAGCCAAATAAAAGCTAAAGTGTATACTAGTTTTATGAAATGTAGTCATTGAACTATATTTTCTATTATTCTTTGAACAAGTGCACCCCTGAAATGATTTATTTTGAAATCCACCTAAACCAACCACCTCCCATTATCTTAGAAAATTATGTGAATAAAAAAAAACATAAAAAATGAAACGGTGTTTATGAAATTCTTTTGGGGAAATGATTTTTAGAGAAATATCTTTACTGTGAATTTTCAGTTCTATGGACTGCATAAAAATTATGGATGTGGCAAAATATTGTCATTAGATATTACATTTTATTAAATGTCAGTGAGTTTTAAGGAAATACCTTAAAAAATCAGTGAATGATGGAAAAACTTAAAAATATTTGAAATCAAACCAAATACGTATGCAATGTGTACAATATTTCTTGAAAATATAAAATGTATAAATACAAATACAATCCAATCCTGTGTTGCTCTTCTATTTACCAAATACTCATCCAATGTGTGAAATATTTCTTGAACACACTTAAATATGTTAATAAATACACATATTTTTAATCAGGTGTTGTTCTTTGTTCTACCAAAGACTTATGCAATGTGTGAAACATTTCTTGAAAATATAATAATTATTTTCAAATAAGGTATTACTTAAAATTATTTCAAATGTTAATTATCATCATTCTGATCTCTTAAATAATTTAGTTGGAACTTTAAGTTAGAGATTTGATTTGGTGGTCAGCTACAAAATCCTCAGATGAGGAATATTTAAAATCAATATAATTTTACACACTGTTTTTTATCCATTTTAATATTTTCGTAAACTGGCGAAATTCATAATCATATGAATTTCATTTACTTGAGTAAATTGGTCGGTTAATTTTTTTGTTTTCGCCATTTCATCACATGGCGAAATTCATAAAAATTCCCCACTGCAAAAAAGCTTTGTTTGAGTTTTTTCATTTTTGTTTTGGCAATCGGAGAACGACGCCTAATCCACGTAGTAGATAGCGAGACGTGTAAACAAAATCGCACACAGTATCGAGAGCGGTGCTGAAAGAGAGGAATATGCTACAGTCAACACTCTTTATTATTATTTTATGAAAACTTAACTCTAGAATGCACTTCTTATATTGTGTCATTATTGAGAATTATCAGAAATAGTTTTGTTTTATGGTCCGCAAATATATAATTGGTACATAAATGATGTTCACTCAAAAAAAAATCGATATGAAACGTAGATCGATTTTACATTACTTAAGATCGATTTTAAATTGGTATGGGGCCAGGTAAATTTGACCTGGTCGAAAAGAAAATTTTATGAACAATTGACCTGACACTTACATCGCTTTTTTGTGTGTAAGTGAAGCGCGATTTTGTAATCAAGACTTGGATAATATATATTATTCTTATTTAAATAAAAAGCACGGAACTTCTAATTATAATTATCGGTTATTACCGATCCATATCTAGTAGATATTCGAAAAATATTGCAACAATATAGAGCACTAGTTTGAATGCTTATAAACCCTTTTAGATTTCGGTATTGAAGTTTAGTTAAAAATTTTTAAAAAATTCTATAAGTTTTCAAAGCTTAATAAAGTTGTTGTTTATTTTTTTAATTGATAAATATTTTGATAAAATTAAATAAAGTTTACATTTGCTTAAAAATTACTCAAAATGTTCATAGGTCAGTTTTACTGTACCCCAATGGCTCTCCCTTTGTCTGCGACGCATTTCAGAGCTCCAATGGTTGGGCGTTCTGCCCCCTTCCCCAATTTCCACCGCCTTACCGCCTTACCGCTCCGTTGGTGCCGACAAACAACGACGCCCCAGAGCGTATAAAAAGTGCCGGCCGGCGAGCGGTTGTCATCAGTATCCAAGTTTTCAGCTTTGTGGAAGAGTCCAACATAGCGAACACTAACCAGAAATATTAAACAAGTCAGGCGAAAGCAAAGCAAGTCAAACAAAGTAAATAAAATCCCCGAGAGAAATCGAAATGAGCGAGGCAGCCAAACAGCAGGAGCAGGATCGGGAGCAGCTTCCCCAGGAGCTGATCGACTGCGACATTGATTTCGAGGAGGACTCAGCTCCCAAGGAGCGGGAGGTCAGAATCGCAGCCAAGTCCTCCGACAAACGGTACTCCAAGGCCCTCAAGAAGGTGATCAAGGTGCAGGGTATGCTGGAGGAGGCCATGGCTCTGCTGGCCGAGGAGGATGTGAGGTGCCAGGAGAAGAGATCCAAGAAGGGCAAAAAGCAGGCAAAGAAGCAGGCCAAGAAGGACAAGAAGAAGGCAAAGAAGCTCGCCAAGAAGAAGGGGGAGGAGGAGAACCAGGTGGCTGGCGAGGATCCCGCGAACTCCTCATCCAGCTCCTCCAGCTCCAGTTCCTCCAGCTCGAGCTCCTCCAGTTCGAGCTCCTCCAGCTCCGAAGACGAGGAGGTTAACTTCTACGGCTACGGCTGGGGACACAATCCCTGGCGACGACATGGACACCATGGTATTGGCCGCCGACATGGACACGGTTTTGGCCACAAACATGGTCACAAGCATGGTCACAAGCATGGTCATGGACCTCATCACCATGGCCGACACCATCGCCGTCCCCACTTGGGACCCCACTTTGGACCACCCCACCACCACTACGGACACCACATTGGACCTCACCCCTTTGACTTCAATCGGAGATCCTATCCGGGACCTTGGCAGGATCAGTGCCAGTTTTTTCGGTGGATGGGCTTGCCGTGGGCCCTGGACAATGCCGCGGCCTGCCGGAGGAGCCGATCGCTGCCGAGACCTGAGCCCCATTGTCGTGGAGATCTCGGATTCGGATTCGGCTTCGGACCGGGATACGGACACGGACATGGCCACCAGGGTCGACCACATGGCCGTCGAGTAGAGAGATCCCTATCCCGTTCCGGTTCGGGGGAGAGGAAGCACTGCGAAAGGAAGTCCAGGGGTAGAAGGTCAAGGTCCAGTTCTAGCTCCAGTTCCAGCTCCAGTTCTTCTTCAGAGGATGAAAAGAAGACCCGGAAACGCAAGGAGAAGCGTTCCTCCTCCAGCTCTTCTTCAAGTTCGAGCTCCAGTTCGGACAGTTCGGACAGCCATGTGCAGAGGAGGCATGGTCATCGTCATGGTCATCATTTTGGACCTCCCCATGGACGTCATGGTCATCATGGTCATCATTTTGGATCTCCCGGACACCGTCATCATGGACCTCATTTCGGACCCCATCATGGCCCACACCATGGATTTGGGCCGGAGTTTCCTTTTCCACAAGGAGGACCCGGTGAACGACCACCTTTTGGACCCCATGGACACCATGGACCCCACGGACACCACGGACCCCATGGACCCCATGCCGAACCTTTTGGACCACCATCCGAATTCTTAGGTCGTCGCGGACGTTCACTATCACGTTCCCACTGTGAGAAGGAAAACCGGGAGAGATCCAAGTCCCATGGTCAGGAAAAGGGCGAAAAAGTCGAGGGTCAAAAGGATGGCAAGGATAAGTGCAAGAAGGGCAAGAAGAAGCACGGAAAACGTGGTCATGGACATAAGAACCATCGTGGTTAGGCAATCACAGCCGGCATTTAAGATACATAATATTCCTTCAACAAAATGTATAACTTCCTATATGCATTATTTTCGAACAACTACAAATTGTATATCCTAAAAAAAAGCTTTATTATTATATAGAAAAAAACATTTAAAATTATATTTTAATATATACAAAAAAAATGAATAAAAGAAAAAACCAAAGCAATGCAATATGTTGTATTTATTATGGATTGTTTTACTGTTATAATTACATTTAATAACCAAGTTAAAAACTCAAATTTGATTCTTTTTAGTAATTGAATTCTGTATTATTTAATAGTATTTGACCGCTCGGTTAAGTAAACAACGCAAAATGCATTGTTATTGCACTAAAAATGATAAGGGCAGGAACACTTTAAAAATGGCAAAAACAAATTTAATCTTAAGTTGAGGCACTAAAAAACTCAAAGGGGGTAGAAAAACAATATAAAATATGTAATGACCGAGGAGTAATTTGTCTATTAGTGATGTCATGCGGAAAGGGAGATACCAAAGTAGGTATTCCTGCGTTTAAAAATCAGATAAGGTGGGAATTCACTGAAAGGTTTTCCCACGCAAATGATGATGCATAATATTGATAACAAGTTTGATAAGTTGATCGATAAGAGCTTAATAAATAAACGCGCTCTCATGTTGTGTTTAGGTGCAACCTGGTTTACTAAGGTAAGGTGCTCACCTTAAAAATACTTATTTCACTAGAACAAACTTTCAAATGGAAACTTTCGATTCGAAATAAGTAGTTTTTGATGGAACAATTTGAATCCAACAGTTTTTAGAAGTGACAGAAAGGACTGAGCAAATTGCAATACATAATTGATCATATGCACTAAGTAGATCGAACAGCACTTTCATGGTGTCATAAAAACCCAACAAATATATGATAAAGGCATAGATTGCTGGCATATTACTGCTTTTGTTGGTCTGTTCCCCATCATTCTGCTTAAAGAGCGACAGCCGAAAAGTATGCATCCGGTAGCAGAATTGCTATCTGCTGAGATACATAAAATCATAGAAAATAAGCTTTAATGTCCTCTTCTCTTGTATGTTTTTTATTATATCTACAAATTATTCTTTTATTAACTTTCTTAGGTTATGCAGAATAGTTGGGTACCCACATTGTAACGTAACTTTAAAATTAACTTGGAATGCAAATTAACAAGCTAAGGTCTATAAGTTCTCCATATTAGTGATGATTGCGGCAGCATATGGCCAAATACAGGTTTTTTTTTCATTAGAACCCGATGGCTGTTTGGGGACCGAAACACTCTGGTGGGGCCACTTGCAGGCCTATTAGAAACTCATTAGTCGCACGACCCGGCCAAGTTTGAACTAATAATGTGGTGGTCTCGTCTGCTGGCCATCGGAGGCTCAATTGAAAGAAATTTCCAATTTAACGGCAATGAAAGTCTCCTGGGAACCGAAAGAGTGGCAAGTGGCGCCTTCTCTGCGGTTCTATGGAGTCGACAGCCAAGTGGCCAATTACGATTCTGGATCCGGCACACAGGGCACAATACCAATCTCAATCTGTGGCATCAAGTAGACAAATATAGACTATTGTATGCCTATGCACGTAATGCATTCCCCATTTCCCATTCCCCTGTCTCCATTTGGCATTCAAAAACTGTGCGTCTGTGCGATTTTGACGCATATTTGCCAGCCCAAAACTACCTCACCCACCCACAATTCTAAGTCATTGATACTCACATTTGTGCAGTGAGAAAAAACTCTAATCTATAGGGCCAATATAATAAAAAAGGTAATACCCATAGCTAAATAATAACAATTTCTATTTTATTTAAAATGTTAAAAAATAAATTTAATTTTAAATAAAATAATTTTCTAATATTTCTAATAATGCTCTGAAAAAGAAATTTGTTAAATGAAATTTAAAGTATTAAATTCTGATGGTTTTTAGAAAGTGTAATACAAAATTCGCTTTGATTCCATTTAGTGGATCTAGTGTAACTAAGAAAATATGTTCCATGCTAAGGACATTTTGATATACTCTGTATATTTTGGTTTCCTTTTTTTGCAGTGCTCATTTGTTTCTGTGCGAGGCAGCAGCAGGCTGAAATGCACAATTGCTTCATTTTGCAAAAGGATTTTATTAAACCCGAACCCGAGAGTGAAGTTGAAACCGAAGCAAAGTGTTGGTCGATAAAGGCAAGTGCCAGGCTGTTTGGTGATGGAGAGAGTGGGTTCTTGGGGGGTACTGAATGTCCTGGCTGCTTTCCCAAGGATCCCCAGCAATCCCAGGCAATCGAAGTCGATTTGCCTTCGAGCGTGTGTGTGTGTTTGAGTGCGTCTGTTTGCGTAGTTATGGTAAATATTCATATTTGTAGCGTGTGCGCAATGTGTTGAAATTAGCATTTATGAATTTTGTGCCAAATGTCGAACTCAAACACTTACGTGGCACGTACACATGGACATGGCAATCCCAACAGAAACTACATTGAGTGACTCGGCCCCCCCTTTCGGCCCCGCCCCCTCATTTTCCGCCGCCCCCTTTTTCGGTTTCTCTGTATTATGCGAGAGATTCCTGGTTATGGCTTTGTGGCTTTTTGGGCCAGCCAGCGGCTCACATTTAGTCATTGGCCGTCCATTTGCATTTAGATTGCGGCCCATTCCACCCAGAAAATCCCTCCTCCGCCCCCCGCAAAAGCCCCTTAACCCAATGATGCCAAACAACTGCCGCAAGTGACTTCTTTGAACTGTTTGGTCAGGAAAAGGCCAACGGGTGACATCTGCCGCTCGACAATTTGTGCAGCCCTCTGCGGTAAGAAGTTCGTGTTCATGGGCACCGATTTACATAATTATAAGTGGAAAGTTTGCAACAAAGAATCTGCGCTTCGGGTGGTTTCCCATCGGAATAGTTTTACTGACTACTGGTTAATACCATCCGTTTTCACTTACTTTCATGTGTTTTGTAATCTGATAGTTTTCAATTTTAAAGGTAATTAAAAGTTTTAACAATTATTTTAAAATTACGATTAAATAGTTTTCTGTTTTTTTTTAATTTGATTTTAGAGTATTCAACATTTTTGGAGTGGCCAATTACAAATATTATACAAAATTCAATAATTCATATCATTTAAATAAATCAACAAAATCCTGACTTTCTGGTGAGTCAAAAGAACAAATCTAGGATTTATTTACCACGACCTTAGTTCCCACGTATCCGACTATTGTTTTTAACATTTTTCTCCCAAAAATCATTTTATTTTGCACTCGCTTCATCAATTTCGCCTTTTAGTCTTTGTCAACACATGCGTCCTATGAAAATAAAAGCAAATGCACATTTATTTTCCCAAAAATATATCTTGTTTATTATGCGATTTGCTGCTCTTTGTGAACTGAGTATTCGGGTGCTTTTTAATGCAAACATGAAATTGATTTTTGATTTTTATTGTTTACATAAAATGATGACGGCAAGTATTACGAGCTGGAAATTCATAAGTACCATATAAAATGACAACGATTTTTAGAACTGATTCAATTTTAAAAGCCTTCCCTCGGGTGATTTCGCCATAAAAATCATTGTGCAATTTCAAGGACATTTTAGGGGCCACAAACTGATGTTTGATTTGGCGAATGGCGATGTCAAATATATTTTTAATAACGAGCAATATGCTTTAAAAATCAAAGGGAAAATAGCCGTTTGATTGGGTATGCAAAGTAGGATCTTTTAAAAGAAAAATTACAGAATCGTCCCACAAAAAGGGATCTTTAAATTCCGTGGAAGAGCATTTGAATATTTCCACCATCCTTAACCGTCATGGTAATTAATTGTGTAATTTACACATTAACGAGCGGAAAAAGATCGTTCAGCGAAAGCACGTGGTTGATGTGGTGCAAGTGCTGCTCTCAATTGCAAAAGGACATTGCAAAAGGACCTCTACCTCGTCATTCAACTGGCCTGTGTTTTTTTTCGAACGGCCCTTGCACTTGTTTGGCCTTGTCCGCTTTTGATTAATGATGCGGACACTGGATCTCTTTTTTACGGCCTCCTTTAATGCGTGTATCTGCAAACGACTTACACGGATATCCTAGCGAGGACATGGGGTGAGTGCAGATTCCACGGCTGTGCTGTCGGTGGTGGTGGCAGTGCCAGAAAACTCGATGGTGGTTGAGCCCGGGCTCTTTGTTTGCCCACTTTTGCTGCGACCCCTACCACAAACATCCCCCTCGAGAGCCGTCCTACGGATATCCTTAGCCGTATCGGTGTCGCGATTGGGGTTTAATCTGGTTAGCGGCCCTGATGACGACAGCCGGGGAAAGGCAGGCAAACCGGATACCCGGCGAGACGGTGACGTTTAAGCACAATTGCTGTGGCTAATGTGACACATATTGTGACAAATTGCATGAACTTGTACGGAGCTTGGCGGAATAGAGGAATCGAGAAATGGTGGGGTCTTTGTTCCTTTGCGGGGTTGGATTGCCCCGGAATTGTGTAAACACGTGTTGCAGTTCCTCGTAAATCAATTAGCGACCGATTGACCAAGTGTTTTCTATTCAATTCTTAAGTTCTGATTCGGAAAAATAACGAAAGAATAGGAATTGTAGATAATCTGAACATATTTTAATTCTGTTCAAGACATAATAATCGGATCATAATTATTTAGGGCTAGAATAATTTATTTGAAATATATAAAATAAAGCTTTATTTGTTTTTCAAGTATGGTTATGAAATTGGGTAAAAAATAAATGGCAAAGAAAATGAAAATGTAACCAAATTTTTTATAAAAAGGCTATAAGTAAGCTATAAAATTAAAATAAAACAAATAGTATTTTAAAGATTTTTCCCTCCGATTCGAACTTTAATTTTAGTTTTGCAACATCGGATGCACTTCCTCCTCCAAAAACAAAACCAAAGAGGGACGGGATGCCAGTCAAAAGTCCGGTCCTTGGGCGGCATTTGCGACACATTCGTGTCAACGACGCTGTCGAACGGCCCGTCATCGTGGGGAGGATACGCATAAAGGATCCGGATCCGTCCGAATCCGGGCCTTTGAACTATGCATGACGAATCGGCATTTTACGCCCATTCTCGTTCCGAAGGCCATTTCACCATTTCACCGGGGTTGCGACTGCTGTGGCAAATGCTTTGTGCCTGTCAACCGAGCGGAACTAATTTCGAGGCTGCACCTGCAGAAAGAGCCACCGATGGTGGTGCAGTGGCAAGTGGGGTGATTGCGCAAGTGGTGCAGCTTCCCAAAATAGGAGGGAGGGTGGGGGAGAAAATCTACTTTACCGGGGTGTGTTTAAGTTCGATTGCTAGCACATTAACATTCTTTTATTTTACAAGGTCTAATTTTGATTTGGGCTTAAAATTCGATGGCCTTCGGAGGCCAAACTAGTGATCCAGGGAGTCCTTGACGCCGCATTCCCCATAGGCCTGCAGTTCCTCGGGCCGGAAGTAGGAGCTCTGCATGCTATATAGTCGGTCGATCGGATTGATCATCGGTGTTTGGGCAAAGGGTCCCATTAGCTGTTGAAAGGTGGCGTAGCTCAGTCCCAGAATGGTATTCAGTATGGGCTCGCTGTTCTTGTTGCAGTTTTCTGTAATGTAAATAGCTTGGAATTTATCATCCTCTTTTGGTAGTGAACAACCCACCTTTATTGGTCTCCATGCAGTTGAAGGGCACTTGCTCCTGTTCGTCCTTAATGGTGCATCGCATCCGGTTCAGTCCATCGGAGGTCGTGGAGTACGGCGACTCCAGCTGCGATTCACTGTCGCTGTGCGCCTCGTCCTTGATCTTGGTGGCCAGACTGCTGTCCAGGGATTCCTGCGAATCCTGCGAGTCACTCGCTCCCTTGCTCGGCGGCTCCTGCTTGGCCTTCTTCTGTATCTTTTTTACCTTTGCTCGCTGGTTTTGGAACCAAACCTAATAATAAGAGGCGAATTTTAATGATGTATTTATTAATAAATTAAAATTAAGTATTTAATAATTCAATCATATTTTAATAATTTAACAAAATTATCAACTATCAATTTAGATATTTTATAAAACATCATAATTTTTTATCTTTTAAAATAACATTATTTTAGATCTTTTGAATAAATATTGTATATTTTAAATTGTTTGTAAATTTTATTCTAATTTAAGTTACCAAACTAAAACCAAAAGGAAATTATTATTATATTGTACCCGACTCAACAAAAAGTTATTAATTATTTTAATGGTCAATAAAGATTGAATTTTTTTATTTTAATAGTCAATAAATAAATAAATTTTTGTTCAAGAATAATATTTATATTTTAAGTTCCTTATTCACCTGCACGATCCTCAGGCTCAAGCCAGTGTCCTTGGCCAGGTTCTCTCTCACTTTTCGACAGGGTTTTGGGGAGACTTCGAAGGAGGCCTTAAAAGCCCTTCTTTGCTGGGTATTTAGAATAGTCCTTGGTCGCTTGGGTCCCCTTCTTCCGTCCAATTTGGGCGGAAAGAGCTCATCGCCATAGAAATCTACTCAATATTATGATTATTATTTTTTAAACAATCCAAGTAAGTTATTAACTCACCATATCCCTGTAGCATCTCCACCTCCTTCTCGTAGTCAAACCGGCAGAAGAGCTGTCCCTGCTTGACCACGTACTGCTCCCCTTTCTTCAGGAGAGCTCCACAAACCACACAGGCGAAGCACTTCAGATGGAAGACGTTCTCGTGGCACCGCATCACGAGCTCATCGGCGCCGATTTTGAGGCCACAGCCAAGGCAATGATTCCGGATGTAGAGTCTGCGGTGGAAAGAAGGATCACACTTAGAAAACTATTTGCCATGATGGTTAGAAAAAAATCTACACATACGATTTATTAAAAAATTGGTATTCGCCTTAAAAGGCGTTTTAAAGAGAGAATTTATCGATTTTTTTGATTCTTTAAATAATATCAATAAAAGATCAAAGTTAAATGGTTCACAAATATAGAACTACATTTTGTAATACTTTTTATAATATGTATAGAAAATGTTTTATTTATTTTAATTAATGTTCAAAATAAAACGGCACTATAAAACATTGACTAAATAAGTTTAAATGTAGTGTCCTAATGAAAGGCAGTTGTTAAAAGAAAACAAATAATTAACCGTATTTCCCTTTTTTCTTCATCATATGTTCTTAATTTAAAATAAAATCATAATTACCGTATTTTTTAAAAGTATCTTTTTGAATTTACTATAAATATCTGTTCAAAGTTATACCATATCTAGAATTTATTAAATACTATTTCTACTTTTAATATTCATTTAATGCTCAATACAAAATAATGAGATTATTTTAATGCAAAGAGTTTACTATTTTAGAAACTAAGTTAACTCGAGTGCCTTTATTTTAGAGGTCACATGTGGGAGTCGGTAGGGGGGACTCTGGACTCACCTCTCGTAGTCGATGCGGCAGTAGAGCTTGCCCTCCCTCGCGTAGCAGGAGTGCACCAGGTGCAGCGAGCAGGCGGTGCACTTCAGGCAGCCCTCGTGGAAGGAGTTCTCCACCACGCGCATTATGTAGCGATCGCAAATGGGCTGGCAGCAGTGGGCACACTGGGGTCCCATGCCCAAGCTCAGTTCCATGGCCATTCCGGAACTGGAAATGGAACTGCTGCCCATTCCCTGAGGCGCTTGCGGTGTGTTGGATGCCGATGATGGCGGTGCTGCCGGTGTGGCGAAGCTGTCCATTCCATTCAGGCTGCACTCCCCCAAGGTGATGCGGCTGCAGAGGGGATGGGGATGTGGATGGGAATGGCTGGGTGGTCCAGGTCCTGCTCCTGGTCCTGGCATTTGGATCCCGCCCATGGGCTGCTTGTTTATGCTGTTGCTGTTGTGGCTGCTGCAACTTCCGTTGACATTTCTGCCTACTGACGCCATTTTGTCATTGTGGGCCACTCCGGCTTTGGCACTCGATGTTGCTGCTGCCGACGTACTCCTTCCACTTCCGGTTGCCACTACCGATGTTGCTGCTGTCGTTGGTGTTGTTAACATGCGTTCATTTCCGTTCAACAGCAGTTGATTGAGGCCCCCAGTTTGCGGCGTTTGCTGCTGCTGTTGCTGCTGCTGCTGTTGACATTTTATGTCCATCGGAACTATTTTGGTTTTGCGGTCGTGTCGTTGGTCCAGCCCCCCAATCCAAGTCCCCAAAGGAGGCACATGCAAATGAGAAACATTTCAGATATTTTTATTTTCACTCTGGCATGCACACTGCGGCCAGGGCCCCGCCCTTTCGGCCTCAAATTTACAACTATGGTTCAGGCGGGATAAAAAGGGTTTTGTGTTTTTGCGGGCAGAACCATCAGGACCATCAGAACCACCAGTGTCCATCTGCTGGGCACTGCGACCCATACCCATAACCATTTCGAGTTGTAGTAAATTTGTGGTTTTGCAATTATTGAAATGACTTTTCCACCAAACAAAAGAGTGAGTGAGTGAGTGAATGTGCGACTGCACTCGAAATTCCCCAAAATGCCATGCGAAATGGCATGTAAGTATGCAACAAAAACGAAAAAAAAAAATAAATACGGCCAACGCTGCGTATGCGTAACCGATGAGTATGTGCGATTGTTCGGTGGCTTGGTGGCAAAAAATTACTGTACATTTGCGGTCCTGACTGGTTGGCTTTTTGTGCCTTGTTGTCTCAATTTATGGCAAATTGCTGAAATTTCACCGTAATTTGTTTCCCAGCTTTTCAGCTTTGTGTGTGTGTCGCCGTCGTTCATTTTGTTTGGTTTTTCACTTGTTTTCGTTGCAATTTCCCACCCCGCCCCCTTTTATGTACGTTTGTCATTCCTCATTTGAGTGATTTAAATGTGTGCGTAATTTCATTAAATGTTTGCAAAAATTATATATGGTATGCCAATTTATGCCAGAAATATGCACAGAATGTTAAAGTATTCCGGCCATCGTTCACATTAACAATTCTGCTACACCTCTTACATTGATTGACGTGGATTGCTTTAGTCCTGTTTAAATTTTTTTTATTTTGGCGAAATGGTAAGTAAATTCGAAAATGGTCGATTGCAGTTTTAAGTGCATTTAATTGGACTGAACTTAATTGCCATTTGAATCTGGGATAACTGATAGTAAAAACGTATGAAAAACGTGAAAATCTGACTGGTAAATTGGTTAAACGATTTCTATAAAAGTCGGAATATATTTTGGTTCATTTGAAAAAAAGTAAAATTAAAAGAAAAAAGCGATTTTAAATATATGTTATATTTGCCAAATTATTTAATTTAAGTAACAAAAACTTTGTAAATGTTTTGAAGATCGATTTAAGTATGTTTAATTTAATTTTAACTTAACTGTCAGCTCTACCGAATTCACAGAATATTTTAAAAATTCTATGGTATTAGTATAAAATACAAGATTAGGTACTTAGAAATGCTCATGTGGCATTTATTTTGAACTTTTCTTTACTGATTACCCTAAATATATCATAAAATAAAATATGCAATCCCTTAAAAGTTTTTTTTTAATTTTTGAAAGAAACCAATTGTTAATTATAGGTACATTTATTGTTTGTTCCCTGCTGGTCAATATATAAAAAGGGTGACAAATTAATTATGGGGTGATTTATATATTTATATATAACTATAGTCTCTCCAGCAGTCTTTCAGCCTTTTGGCCTGATCCAAATCCTAATCTACTTTCCCTCTCTAACATTAACTTGTGACACTTGGAACAACGGGGGGCTACTCCCTAAGAAGTGCAGCGGAACAATCCGCTCAGCAACCGCACCTGTTACACTTTTAGTGCTCTGTCATTCACCGTTTGACATTCGAAAATATTCCAACATGTTTGCCGGACATGCGAAAGCATAGATCTCGAGGTTTAGGATTTGGGACGACAAGTGCAAAGCCGACATTGATAGTCCTTCCACTTGCAGCCCCGCTTCTAATTAGATTCTAATGTGCAGCGGGAACTGAGGGGCGTTTTCAGTTCGGTTGGAAATGGCACCCCTTGCACCCTGCTTATAACTAGATTATAAACGAATTTCATTGAATCAGGGGCTAACCGGGGCATTTAGCAGGAGGATTTCCACCCCTATAAGAAAATATGCTCGGGCTTAGCAAATAACCGGAGATGAGGCGAAAAAGGGGCTCATGATTTCGGTTTCGGCGGCTGGCGGCATATGTTGGCAGTCGACAGTCGGCTGTTCGTGAGCGGAAACCCTTGGAAATCCTTGCCAGGATGTCGGGCTGCCAGGCTGCCAGGATGCTGTGTGCTGCCTCCGAATCCGCTGTCAGTTGCCAGCAGTTCGCTCGGCAGCAACTGACAGCGTTTTATTTAATCGGATTTGGGCAGACAATGAAGTTATGGTGTCGTCCCGTTGCCGTTGCCTCTGCCGTTTTGTTGTGCCAGCAATCGCAGCGTAAATGCTTTGTTTTGGCCTAATCTCTGACAGAAGTCAAAATTTGCTTTGCTCTGGAAAATATGTTGTAATTTTCATTGGCTCAGAGCCAGTTGAACTTAAGTGGGCGGTTGTGCATACTCGGCACTATTGGTGTCAAATATATTTATCTAGAGGCCGATTAAATTATATGTGTGCATATTTAATACCTTAATTGCTTTTTGTGCTGTGCGAAATAGATTTTATTAATGTCAACAAACCTATTTTAACAATTACATTGAATAAGAAATAAATAAAATTAGGTGTTTTAACTTCTTCACTGATTTTTGGGACATCATATATCACTATATCTTTCACTTTTTTTTTAAAGCTGATGACAAACAAACAAGCATTTAATCTCAGAATTATAGAAAGAAGGTTTTAAAGCATGTTAGTGTGATAAATTGATATTAAGATATTGGTTCTTAGTAAAAGTGTATTCGGATAGAGGAACAGATAAGTTTTCCAGAGTTCGACGAAAGTTTGAATATAAAATATAAATAAATACTTAAATAATTAGCGCCAGATTTTAATGTCAGTTGTGTGTAAATTCAAATGTTTTATTGCCCCATCTTAAATTTAAATGACTCGTATAATTTTTGTATATTCGGCAATTATTCGAGTAATTTAAATACAAAACAATGAAAGATAAAACGTTACCATTACAATAAAATAAGAAGTTTGTCCTGAACAACAAATTGAAACAAAATGCCGACGGAAATGTCGACTATTGGCCGTGGAAAAGCCGTCGGCTTTCGAAGTTGAAAATTCCATTTCTTGACTTCCTCGATACTTACACAATCCAATCTGCATGGGATGCTGTTCGTCGATCATGTTGGAATCGTTTGAATTAGAAAAGGGAAAACTATAAAATAACGTTCACTGACTTTTACATAATTTTCGCGAGACTTTGCACGGGATTTTCCTGAGTTTCCTACGTAACTTGGCACATTTTGAGAGTATTTTGGCAAGAACACATTTCAGACAGTCCCTTCAGAAACTGTCGATATAATTGGATTTAAGAACTGCTGGGGCGGCCAGTATCGGACTTCTGACCTGGCCCTGTTACGAAACGCGATGCTTGAATGATTACGGACCTCTGATGTTAATGAAATTTGTTAAAAATCATTTGCTCTTCTTGGGCGAAATGCACAGGCATCTGCTGCCGAGATGCTGGCTACCGAGGAAATTCTCTCCAATCCGGAGGAGAAATGGCCAATGTGCTTGTGCGCCATTTTAGCCTCATATCCCGTTCTCCATCCCCTGAAAGGCAGTTGAGAGCCAGCCATTTGCCTTTCCCCAGCTTTGTGAGATTCGCCAGCTTTTGGCGCATGCGTTGGGACCCGACCCCCGACCCCCCTATATCATCCGTTTTATTCCGATTCCGAATCCGGGTGGCGCTACTGAGTAGTTCTTTTGCCTTTGTTTTTGCACTTTTGACTTTTGTCTTTGTCTTTGCCCGTCGTGGGGCCTTCGTTCGGGGACTTTTATTTGTTTTGTTGTACTACCAGGCTATACGTATTTTGTATTGACAAAAGGATGTTTGGCTCGGCGATTTCTTGCTTGCTTTGTCGCCTCAGCAACAACATCCCCCGAAAAAAAGGGACTCTCCCTCAAATGGCTGGAATTTTGTTTTCCTTTTCCTTTTTTTTTTTGGCTCTTCGCCGTGTGTGTGTCGCTGGCTACTATTTTATTCCCTTTTTCCGCAGTGGCTTGTACATTTTAAATTTATTGATTTTCGAACGCTATAAAAAGGACTAGGATTAAAGACCAGCGAGCAGTGTCGCAGCTTTAATTAAGGTTGGGCTTGGGCCATTGTCCAGGCGAATTCGGGCTGTTAATGACCGACACCGTCCCTTTAAACTTGGCCCAAATGAGTTTCTGGTCTATTAGGCCAGCTCGCCAAACTTTAATGTCTAAGCACTTGCCGGCTGACTTGACTGCATGTCTAGCTGCGAGATGAGGACTTGTCTGGCCGAAACTCCTGGCTCTTGGCTCGACTGCTCCTGCTGCCTGCCCTTCTGCCTTTCCGACGAAGTCGAAAATTCCCAGAAAGTTTCGCTAACGCGAACGTGTTACTCACAATTAGTGTGCCGGCGGACCATTTAACTGCCAGCCACCTTTCGCCCTCTCAGCCCACTTTTCCCACCCCCGAGATGATGATAATAATTATGTGCGGTAATCTTTGCGATTCATAATCGCTACACGAAGCACTGAGTTGGGTAAAGAATTTAAAGTACAATAAAGCCACATTAAATTCTTGATCCTTGGGATTTTGAGATCTGCTTTTCTTTTGTTGTTTTTTGTTTTATGAATATTATTTGATTTTTTGTAGACGAGTAATTTAAGGAACGACTAAAAGAGAACTTTGACTAAAAGAAATTTTAAAATAAATTGATAGCTAAAATCGTTAAGTTTTGCTTTATTAATACTCCAAACAGAAGTTTTAATCTCAAGGTTAAAATAATACCAGCTATTTTATTTTGTATATTATATTTTTGCTTTCGGATTTTTAAATAAAGGAGTGTCAGGATGTTAAAATTAAAGTTTATTTTAAGCCTTAAAAACTTTCGTTGCTGTGTGAGCGTATTTTAAATTGAATATGCTGGTGCGAAAACGGCATTATGAATCATAGAAAATTCTTAGAAACTAAAAGCTGTAAATATTTTATTATCAATTTTATTATTATTATAGAATTAACTTTGATTTCACTGCCCTCGATTTTGTAAATTCTAAAACAGGAAGCGAAATCCTTCTCGGTTTTACCTTCACCCACGATGAAACTTTTGGCACTTTGTCTACGCGCAGCCTAGACATGGAAACTCAAGGGCATCGGTTTTGGATGGGCCCGTCGTAGTTCCGCCGTCCCCCATCTCCAAGACCGCCTCCGAATCCCGATGTCATCGCCTGTCGTCAGAGGGCCCTGAGTTCGCATTCCGCTCGACACTTGCAGTTGGCTCCTGCTAATGACTAAGATTAATTTGGGTCACTGTGTTTCCGACGGCATCCCGATATTGGGGCCACTTTCGAGGGAGTTGTAGGTGGTGGGGTGGGGTATTGGTGTGGGCACAATAGGGTTCGGAGTGCACAAACTACATACATATGGGAATTATGCGCGTGCCTTTTGTTTGAGTGAATATGCAGCTAAGTGCATGTGTTCGTGTCCATTGGCGGTGCGATTTCGGTGGCGTGCAGCGGAAACTGAAATTGTTCGGGGTTAATTAAACACGACATGTGTGGCATAGCATAAATGTGTGGGCGGGGCGGGGGCGTCGGCGGCGGTGGGGCGCTGGCGACCCGCAAGTGTGAACTGCGAAATGGGGGTCAGGCGCTAATCAATGCGCCATAATAGACAAATGACCCGACGCCCCAGCATTGAGTTCATTATGCTCGCATTGCCAATGTGTTGATGCGTTTATGGAGTTTCGATTAATTTTAGAGGCCAGATAATGCTGCCAAGCTAATTTACTGGGTGAAAACGGATGACTAGATAAATTAGCCCTTCGAAATCAGAAAATATCCCAAGACAAACCTCTTTTAAATAAAATTATAACTTTGTTTATTACCTAAATATATGCTGCCTACAAGAATAAGTTTAGAAGATGTAAAAAGTTACAAACTCCATATTTTAGTTTTTTCAGATAAAATTATAAAATTTCGGTAAATATTTTCCTTTTTAAATAGTTTTTAAGAAATATTTTATGGTGTTATATCTGACCAAAGTTTAACATTCCAAACGATATCTACTAACTATAACCTTAAATTAAGCTAAAAGTTTTAGCTATTACAAATTTTATAACCCTAGAATTTAAATCATGTTTAATTTCGTAACAGCAGTAATTCCTATTTATTCTGTTTAAATAAAATGCCATTTAATTCCGAAACAGGAAGAACAGATATAATTTATTAAACCATTTGACACAGCAAAAAGCTCACGCACAATTGACATGAACAAATTGTGAATATATGTATTCCGGTAAACTGTGCTCCACACTAATGGCGTGATAAATTTTGCACCACAACTTTTCCGGTTCTCCGCTTTTTCCGGGGCAACGAAAACGGGCTGCATTTGTATGCAGGAAAAGCCTTCGCATTAATGTCCTCATGTGAGGACAGAGCCGCGAGGGTCCGGAACTCCCGCTGCTCTGGCTCTGACCTGTTGAGCCAATCGCACCGACAGGGCTAAAAAAATAAATACACAAATATGTATTTATTTATGTGGCCCAAGGAGGCGGCTCGGCAAACGCAGAATGAATAAAATATTTGGCATTACAAATTGTTGCGATTTTTTCGTTGGCCGTCGGCCCAAAAGGGATGCGGATATGATTGCGGATGCTGTATGCTCCGTGGGTGGTGGATGCGGATGTGGATGTGGATGTGGCTGCAAGGGTGGCAACAAAGTAACGCTGAATTATACGTTGACCAGGACCAAGGACCAAGGATCCTGGCGACGCAGTTGCCATTACTGTTTGGCTGGCGACAGGCCTAAAAAATAAATAAAACAATTTACCTTAAGGCATAATAAAAGTTCATGGCTGACAGTGCGATGCGAAGGGGAAATGGGGGAAAGTTGCCACGGTTACTGTCGTCAGAGAATACAGTGCGGAAATAATCATAGGCATATGTGTCCAAAGAATTGTAATATAGTACTGTAACCCACTTAAAGCCGATTTACTTAAACAGAAAAAATATGATATTTAATTAGCTTTTACGACAAATAAAACATTCTTTTATGAACAAAAATATTAAAATATATTAAAAAAATTTTAAATTAATTATCTTTAATATTAAGAATCAATAAATCAATACATATGAATCTAGGAACCGAAATGGTGATATTGATGTTACAGAAATCTCATGAATTTGGTTCCAATAAAACCAGAAGGTTTTCATGATTTTAAAATTAATGCCTTAAAAATGTTTAAAGCGAAAAATCACATTACTAACCTTTTAAAGTGGCTTTCAACATTGAATTACTTTTAGCCTCACTTAAGTTCATGCTATTTATTATTCATCTTAAGCATTTGCTAATTTTCTCAGTGCACGAAGACGACTTATCGAGTTGCAAATAGCAAACTAGTCAGACAAAGTCAATATTTGAGAGCAATTTTCGGCTTCGTTTCCAATAACCATTACGGATAACACATAGCTCGGAATTGCGAACATTTCGCTCACAGCTCCGCACAGCGGGTAAAAACAAATAGTTTTCAGCACTACAAATACAACACTTCCTCCGAGCAAAGGCCTTGGCGATAGAGACCCCATATCATATCGGTAAAATGGACTCCGAACGAAGTCGCAATGATATCCAGCTGCTTCGCAGCGGGCGGCTTATGCGGATCTTAGTTGGCATCCATTCCACGATACTTTAAAGCCTGTCCCCTCGTTCTTATATTCACCGGGAAAAGTGTCCCCCATTCCGACTAAGCCCGCCTTTGTTGTCCTGCTGCTCCTCCCCCAAGAAAGTCCCCCTCCGCCTCCTCCTTCTCGCAGAAATTCCAAATCCGCTCTTAAAGGATTTGTGCATCATCGTTTTGTGCGCTGCGCTCATCATCGTCAGGATGGCATCAGCTTTTGGCATCACAGATTCAGAATCGCAACCAGAATCAGGCGTCAGCATTGTGGGTTCCTTTTATGTGGCCCACTCTTTTCATATTACACGGCATTTGGCTATGACGGACATTCAAATCTTTTTTGAGCTGAAAACTGTTTGCTGATTCCGCTTTTTCCATTGTGGTGCACAAGAAGTGATTCTGGGGGATGAGGATACTTAAAGGCGAATTATGTCGTGGTTTTAAATGGAGTAAATCTGCTATTGAATGGGCGAGATTTAAACTTTCTTAAATTTATAAAATCTTATTAATATTTTTTTATTTAGATAAGAAAATTTCTACTTAATATTGCTTATGTATCACTTTCATTTAAATGTTATATGAAAAAGGCGTCGTTCGACCTAAATAAAATGTTCGAATTTAGCTAGAAATCGTTAATAGCCCCGCTTAAGTTCATGACATGGTAATCTTGAGCTCTAGCTAATAAATAAGACCATAAGTTCAACCATAAGACTCACTTGACCCGAGGGGCCGCTTTAAAACATGAACGAGACGCACTGCTACTGTTTGCAAATGGATCAAGGATATTTACCAGAGGCACGGGCTAGATATATTCCTGAGAAATGTAAACAGCGCAAAATGCAAACAGTTCAAATCAAATAGCGCACAAGCACACAAGTTGGCAAAAAGCAATGCACATCCACATTTATGTAGCTCCGTACATTTCTGCAAACAAGCTGGAGAATGGCGATGGAAAAAAGGGAGGGCAAAATGAGCAAACGACTAACCTAAGGACAACAAAATAAACATTTTGAACTCGACTGAAGCGCCAGCCAAAGCCAAAGCCGAAGGCCCCAAGGACACTTGGAGCAAAAAAGGCGAAAGCAAAAAGCCGGACAGCCATAATGGGGCGGAGATGGCCTGCTTTTTGGGGGGCCGGGCCAAAACGAATCCCCCCAAAGGCTAAGCGCAAATATTACAAGCATTATATGAATGTCTATGCTTATGCAAGTGGCAGTGTGTGTGTGTCCATGTATTTAGACGCCAGCAACATGCTGAGCCAACAGCAAAGGCATCGCGACTGCGGATGGGAATGGGAGGCCATATTCCATCCCCACCACGGGACCCAGAAAATCCGGCCGGGCACAAAATCCGAGTCAGCACTTTCGGAGCACAGTGCACCACATAGATCCTGCTGCTGCCCCCTCTGCCAGTTCGCATCTCCATCTTCGAGGCTCAGCAAGTCATCAGCACACATAAAGCTGGCAAGATTATGTAGCCCACGGCGGTGGCAGCCGCACCCATTCCGTGCACTGGAAGAAAATACAACAGTTTAATTGGGGTATTTATAGATAGTATTGAACACGACTCATCAAATAAGATCAAACTTTGTAATTTATTTGCCTGCTAAATTCATGGCCTTTATTTGATATAATATTTTTGTAACAGTTTAAATCATCTCATTAGTGGGAAGAATACACCAGTGGCGGATCTAGGATTTTGTTGGTGGGGGAGGGGGGGGGGGTGGCGCTGTGATATCCGAACAAATTTTTTGTTGCATACTTTTTGAATACTAATATTCCATTCATTTTTCACCCGATTGGGGGTGATATATAACCCATATCACCCCCCGTGTATCCGCGCATGCTATACACTTACTTCCTACATTTTATTTAGAAATATTATAGACAACAAAGAGTTTGATACAAATAAATGTGGCTAAGAGTTTTTAAGAAAAATCAACAATTTAAAACTAAAATAGTTATATTTAAGTTTCAACAGAAATTTAGTAGATCCTACAATTTCAAAATTCTTGATGCTAGAAGTTACCATAAATGGTATATTTATATTATTGATCTTACCTTTAACTATTCAGGAAAAATGTTACGATTGTTATTAATGGAAACTCAACAGAAAAACATATTAGATATTAAATTTTAATAAAAATCAGGCAGTTATTAGACCAAAATGAAACATTAATCAATAAACAATTTATTTAACAATGTGTTTAAAATCGATATTTTTTATTATCTTATTTCATAAATTATTAAATTGGTTTTAAAGGTAATACTTAAAAAACATTTCCAACAGCCCAGTTTAAAATCAAAATATTTTCTGTATAAATTCGTATTGTTAAGAGGCTAAAAGATATTTAACAATTAAGATGGTGGTACTATTAAGGTATAAGGTGGTTATTTTTCTCAGTGCCAACCGACTGCGCCAGTGCCAGCAGGCAGCGGAAGTGATGTGATGCATGGGGTGCGGTCTGCCGGGAGCTTGGGACCGGAGTTACGGTTTGGTTTGGCTTGGTTCGGTTTGGTTTGGGTTTGGTTTTGGGTTTGGGGATTCAGAGCTGTGGGATCAGGGTGCGAAGTTCGGAGCACGGAGCACGGAGTTCGGGGACCCGTCTGTTGGGCCGTCAGGTTGTTGGGATGCCGGGATGCCGGGCTGTCGCTGCGGTATTAGACGACAATAGCTCGCCTTTTTGCGCTCGCAGCCCGTGACGTTTGACGCCATGTTTGATGGATGAAAAAGCCATTGATGTTACCAGCTGGGGCGCAAAGGTTGTCGGCGAGTGTGTGCGTGTGTGGGTGGGTTGGTTAGTTGGGTGGGGGGTAGTAGGTAGTGGGTGTACAACTGGTTAGATGTTCGGCGTCTGTATGCAAAGATGGCGCAATAGACGTGAAGTAACCGCCTCCTGTGGCGTAACTAAATCCTTTGGATTTGGCCAAGCCGGCAACAGTTTCGAGCTGCGTGTGTTTAATGCGCATTTTATGAGTGAGGAAAGCTTTGGGAAATGGAAAATGCGGAGTGGGGTTAGGGGAGTTACTGAGGGAAGGACAGGGCTTTAAAGTGCAAATGGGCGTGTTAAAGTTCGTGGCGTTTGCACCTGGGGGTCGTCGCTTCGCTTTTGCTAACTGCATGCTGTTGCCAAAACGGTTGACATTTGGCCAAATGCTCCCACAGGTCCTGGGATCTGGGCTCTGGTTTGTGGATCCCACCTGGCATTAGCATAATTTTGCATAGCTGGCACTTTGGCTTTGTGGCGCATATTTCGCACAAGTGCTGCATATTTTTGGGGACCACTTAAAACGCAAAATGAAGTCGCAGCTTTGGGTTTCCTAACACCCCACTTCATGCAAATCCGACGTGAGAAATGCGCGTATTAATAAATATGCAGAAAGTCGTCCATTTCGTCAGGCACACATAAAACGAAATATTAAACTCATTAGGTAAAAAAATATATATTTTTTTAATTTTAAATCTCTTACTTCGACTAAACATAAAGTAACAGAATTACAATTTTATTAAAACGAAGAAATTGAAACAAAATAAATCCATTTTTAAGGTTTTTAGAATCGTGGTCTTAGAAACCTTTAAATTCTTTTCAAAGTAATTTTTTATATATTTTTTGATTGTCTTACCTTTATTTATTTATAATTTCCATTAATTAAAATTATTTAATTTTTAAATTAAATTTTTTCTAGTGCATTAATTTGACTTGGCCCTGGCTTTTTGGGATCTTTCTTTCTTTTATTGGCCGCCGCTTAGCACGGCAATTTACATTTCAAATTAGCAAGTCCATTGCTAAAAATTCTGGAATTACTTTTCATTTTCATTACACTCGCCGGTGGCCAAAGTTTTTGTGTCAACTGCGGCGATTCGACTTACGGCTAACACTTAGCCGCGGAGGCTGCGCTTTTCCTATGCTAATAAATTAATATAAATTCAAATTTGTTTGCCAACTGCTGCTGCTACTGCTGCAAAGTGTTATGCTTGTCAGGGAAAAAAAACTGAAGAAAAACAAAAGGAAATAAGACGAAAGCCCCCGAACAAATGGCCAGTTCAATTTGCCTTTGGACAACATTTTTCTAAATGGCTGCCAAAGTTTCATAAAAACCGCCAATGAAACAAGGCGCTGCCCCAACCACTCCGCCGCTTGAATATTCAATGCCGTCTTCCGCCCTTCTTGGACTTGGAGTAGCACTTGGGGTCGCCAAGAGCGCTTCCTCAAGTGAAGTGACTCGAGGACCCAAGAAATCTCCCTTCGAGAGTTGTAAATACAAAAAAGGGGGAGCATTGCATATAGCGATATCGAAAATCAAACTCGCAAACGTTCGAAAAAATGTGAGCGCATTGGACGAAAATGCTTGGAATTCGATGCGAAACCCAGACTCACGGACCCAAACAACCCTTGCCAACCGAGCGGAAGGATGCGAAGGCCAAGGGAAAATAAGTAGATGGAAATTGCGAGGAAAAGCAGGGGTTGTTCAAGCCAGGGCATTAGCCACGCGCATTTAGCCGGCAATCATTTAACAATTTACAAATCGATGTTTAAAGACAACTTAAACGGTCCCCGAGCGGAATTCGCATCCCTTCTTCTTCTTGGGGGAAAAAGTTCGCTTTAATGTCCTGACTGATTTCGAGATGTGCGGTCGTCAAATGGCCTCCTTGCTGTCATAACAATAACGGCATTTTTAGCACCTCATTAAAAAAGAGTTCATATCGTAGCATTTTGACGGAGTCGCCGGGCATTTTGGCGATTCCGTCGCCGGATTTTCTTTTTACTGGCCAGCCGTAAACGTTAATGTGGAGCAGCCAGCATCGAATTGCACATCAATTTTTACAACAATATTTATTTGCCATTTTGGCTTCGACCATGGCAGATAAAATGGCTTTTAATAAAAGCATTAATTGCAGGTCCTTACTTGGACCGACGTGTTTTAACGGATAGATTAGGATGCGAAAGAAATTAAGGACTAGAATACGTAAATATTAAGAGATCATTGTTAAAAGAAATAAACAAACCTGTTTAGCAGATGTAAATGTAATTTATAAAACTATAATATAGTATAAAGATTCTTCTTACTTTTCTTACTAAACTGTAATTGATTTCAAGGATTATAATGATCAGTCCTACTAATGTGGCCTGTTATTCATTGCCATATTTATTTTTATTTATTTATTTTAAATGTAGCATGTTCTTATAATAATTAATTAAAGGGTATTTGCATATTTTGCGTTACTTTTTTTTTAATATTTTCTAATATTTTATTGTTTTCTATATATAGGATATGGTAAGTGAATGTAAGTCCATTTTTTATCCATTTTTAGTTTTCCGAACGGATAAATTTCCATAGTGAGTCCGAAATAATTAAGCAGACTAAACGGTCACTCCTTGGTGGAAATATTAATATGAATCTCAGCAGTCTGAGTATTTCCTAAGGTCAATACTCCATTCAATATGAGGGACATAATTTAATCGCAGCAGCCGCAATTCTCGTCGAAAATCTCTTTTGAAATCTGCATAACAAAGTTTCCTCTGGCAAGATGAATCGTCTTCTTTCAGTACGTTTTTTTTTCTTTTCAGCTTTCAGTGCCTCCGGCGGATTTAAGGCATTTATTCAGGGGAGAGGGACTCGGGGCTGGGACCCGAGATCCCAGGGACGATGGTCTTGTGGATGGGCCGCATAAACAAAGGAACTCTGTGTGCAGCTTTTGCTGTCTTTAAGTTTGACTTTATTGTGACAGTTAAAAGCGAAAATAATAGCAGTTAAAATCCCATAAAATGCGTCTTAATCATAAAAATGCGATTATAAAAATGGACGAGCCCGGGGAGAACTCTTTCTCCTCTCCCTTTCTCCCAGCGGTTGGTGTTGCTATTTTGTTTGTTGCCGTTGCTTTTTGTGAGCTGCGCTTATGGGTCGGGGATTTCCAGCTTACGTTATTATGGTTTCTGCTGGATAGTCCCTCTCCTCTTCTTCCTCGATGTGACATTTCTAATTGTTTATCATGTCGCGGTCGGGCAGCTTTAAGCAATACGGCTTTTGGGTTCCGTCGTCAAGTGAGGGCAGCGATTTTTTTATTAATTACCCTCGCTCGTGTTGTGCGTCTGCAACTGTTGTGCGAACCCCAAAAACGCAAATCCTATAAATTTTTTACTACTTATTTACGCCACTACGGCGCATTTAGCCGTGTCAAGCAATCGCATAGCCCAGGTCGTAAAAGTCCAGACCTCGCCCCCATTCAATAACCGAGTGCACTGAGATAAAATACATTTGTGGGTCAATTATTTCGAAATATTTTAATATTTAATATTTTTTTTTTTGACTTTGTAGAAAGATAAGTTTTAAATATTATATTTTCAAATGATATTTTAAAAAATGGTTTCTGTAGAATGTCATCTGATCAACGTTCTACAGTTATAAATATGTTTCCTAAACTGCTTTATAACTTATAAATTATAAGTGACATATTTAAAACAACTTCAACTATTAAATATTTGAAAATATTTATTTTAAAAAATTTATCTTGTTTTCTTAAATAAATAATAAATTTAAAGTAGGGTTAAAGCTCTGATTTCCCATACTATTTCTAGGTTTTAACCCTACTTTAAATTTAACAAACGGACGAGAAAACGGTGCCCTTTAATAATGCCTAATTTTTCTGCGTGCTTTTGGCCGTTCTGCTTGTCACTCGGGGTCGGGAGTCGTTTGTCGGCCAGGAACCGTATGGGTAAGAGCTTTTATTTTTGTGAAATTTCATCACGTTTTTATGTTGTGACCACGTGACGCCAGTGCCAGTTCCAGTGCCACTGCCGTGACTCTGTTATCCCAGCCCCTGGATGTCCCCGTCCCCATCGTCCTGCCCACTGCTCCTTTTCTATCTGGGCCAGGAGCCAAGGACAGGCCGCCACACACCTGCTGGCACGTAGGGAATGGAAATGGCACAGAAGTCCGACTGAGCAGCCAGTCAAAGTGTCAGTGTGTGTAAGCTTGTAGCATTTTCTTAGATTGCCAGAGCCTTTGCCATTGTCCTGCCTGCCAAACGGCTTTGCCTTTCCTTTCGAATCGTCCTTTCTTGCTTGGCCGCTACTTGAGCTACATATTAAGTGTACTCGTTACGAAGCAGAACAGGGTGATCTAGGTAAAACTAGGCAGTAAGTCCAATAAATATGTTTAATTTAGTTTTACCGTAAGAAATATCTATCTATTCAATGGCTAATCAATAATAAAAAAAATGCATTTATCATTTAAAAACACAAAAGTATTACGCTTGTTAAAATGTTTACTTCAGGAATAAGAAATATTTGATAAAATAAGATCAAAACGCTATTACGAATAGCCAAATTAAATTAAAAGATTTTAACTAAATAAATTAAATTGAAATTAAATAATGTTTTAGATATTATATTCAAATAGTTACGACATTTATGTTATTTGTCGAACAAAAATCTCAAAGAATTTTAAAAAGAAAGTGCTAATATATTTTTATGAAATCTCCTAACTTATTTAAAAGTTTTGCGACTTGAAAAAAAAGCAACCCTGTTCAGGATAGAGGCTTAGACAGGAATTAAAAGCTTCGATGGCTCCCGTGCATCCCGTGGTGCTGACATGGTCTTCTCCTGCTGCTCGGGCCTCCACTATATAGTATTTATATAGAAGTGACGCAGAGCCTGCCCCTGCTGCCAATATGTTTCCATTGAACTGCAAATGGCGGCAGATGTTTCCCAAGCGCCCCAACGTAGTTGTCGCAAGTAAAAATTGACGAAATTTATGTTGAAATTGTCAAAGCAGAAGGCGAGTTTCGTCACCTCCCCTGGAACAAGATGTGGATGGAGTATGGATATGGATATAGAGATGGGTGCACGTGGCAGAGGAGAACTCGACCATAGTTACGCCTATCACAGCTTTTGATATCCCTTTCGTAGCATAAGCATTTCATAGGTTGCCCTGACTACACAGAAACCCAAAGGCAAATACTCGACTTTGTGGGGGCAATTCTGCCCTTTTTTCTACTTTTTGTTCTATTATTTTCCATTCTATTCGACCACACAACGTGCAATTGTCAGCAGAAACAGCGTTATAGAAGTATTTTATGCACTTTCATTTCATGGTCAGTTGGCGTTATGGTTTCGGGTCGGGCAACATGTGTAGCGAATGCGATTGTTTGCACTTTGGGTGGGTTTCTCCCACTCTGCAAAAAAACATCCTTTGAATATGGGTTCACAATAAAATAAATACAAATAACTTAATATTCGGGTCAGTTTATTGTAAACTGGCCGCAGGGTTTGCGTGCAAATATGTGTATGTTCAAACGAATTTCACAAATGGGAATACTGAAAATTCGTATTGAAATTAAAACTATATTATGAACATTCATAATTAATATTCTTCAGTTAACTGGTGAGTTTTTGTGTAAAGTTAAATAATGTTTTTTTTTTTTGGGTTCAGATTACGATGTTAATCTTTCTATTTATTTACAAATTGTAACACAGTGAATATGGGTTTACAATAAAATAAATATGTATAAATTAATATTCGCTTGTGTGCAAATATTTGGATGTTCAAACGAACTTAACAAATGGGAGTACGAAAATTCTTATTGATATTCTTCAGTTAAAGGTGCTGAGTTTCTGTATAAAGTTAAATAAAGCCTTTTTTACTTGACTCTCAATGAGTTTTTTAAGGTTCAGATTACAAGGGTAATCTGGGATTTATAATGGTTTGTTTTTTTTAGTTTATTTATATATAGTTGACTTAAAGTAATATATATAGTTTATCCAGAATAAACCCATGTAGCTTCCCTATTTATAAAGCTTTTTAACCACAATATAGATCGTTTTACTGGGGACCACAGGCGAATCGTTTATTAAGCTGCTCATGGAAGCTGCTTAGTGGCGTTTGGCGTGCGTAGGTGAGTGCTTTTTATTGCACAAATATTTGCTGTTCGCGTATACGATGGCAAACAAAAAGGCACGCGACTTTGTGCCAGCGCCAAAAGTATGCAGACAATGTGCAAACACATCGCACACACATTGATCTATGTGCGAGTATGTGCATGTAAAAACTAATTTTTCATCAGCGAAATAAGGGAAAAAAGTGTGGGTGAAGCGGAAAAGCGGGAAAACAGGGCTGCCGCTTCTGATGTTCGCAAAACAAACGATATTTTAACGCCGCTTTGTATGTAAATGCGCCAATTTGGTAGCAAACAAAACAAAATGGCGGAAATATCGATGCGTGGCCAGCGGTCCACGCCCCCCGCTTTTTTGCCCGCCCCTTCCGGTTTGGAGGTCCTGGGATCCGCGTTTTATGCAACACATATTTGAGTCTATTAAAAATGCGTTTAAAATGCTTGGTGTGGTTTTACGGTTAAATTGTTAAATTCAAATAAAATTGATTTTTGTTGGCTTACACCACGATGAGAGTGTGTGTGTACGTTTGTGTGTGTGCCCTGCGTTCACGCGCATATTGCGAATTTTTGCCTCAATGCATAGTTGGAAAATTAAATGCAAAAAGGTTTACAACTAACCGAGCTATGCGGCCCAACAAAATCATTTGCGAAATGAGGACTACATGTGATCGAAATGTTTGCCTGCGTTTGGCTGCGAATTCTTTCGCCGGTATGCGGATTAGTCGAAATCTTTTTGTTTCGCTCAGGTGCATGTAAATGTAATGCGGGAAATTGCCTTAAGCTTTGTAAAATGCACAGTGGAAAAAAAATGGTATAAGGAGAAAAATTAGCCTCGTTGTTATAAAAATACAGACCATATTCAGATATGAAATCTACTCTGACGTTTTTGCGTTAGTAACAATTTTTAACATATCTAGTTTTTCCTTTTATTAAAAACAGTATTTTTAGGACTAATAAAATAAAAATATTGAATTATTTTTTAATTAAAAAAAATTGCCTTAGATTAAGTTATAGTAATGGGGTTCACCTAAGTTTTAAGTTTAATATGTAAAGGATAACCACACTAGTATGTAGTTACATATAAAAATGATGCAACGTTTTCGTTATTATTAATTTATAGCGGTCGTTTCAGATGAGACATGTCAAGAATGCGCCGTGTCATTTCGAAAAATGTTAGTTTCGCCAATGCCTGGCTGCATATCGTCGATAACGAGCTGTAACGCCAGACGATAAATGCCTCGAAAGTCGTGTAAAAAGTGCCAGCCAATAGCTAACAACTGCAGTTTGGTGGGGAAATTGGAATGGTGACTGGGCTTCCTCAATGAAACATGCTACGTAATTTCCATGTGGGTAACCAGCAATTTCTGGCATGTAACATTTTTCAACATCAACAACTCCAACAATATGGCGGCGTTTCCGCTTTGCAACTTCCCCATGGAAGAACCGCTTACACATCCTCCTACTCGTTTTCGTTTTCGCCCCAGGAATATGCAGCGAAGCGCAAACACTACAAGAAAAATTGTAAGTGAAGCGAATAAAATATTATTTTCTAATGCTCGAAGACACAAACAAAGCCAGTAAAGGCGGAGGCAAAAATGGATGGCAGCGATGGTGGAAAAAAGAAAGCAGGAGGCAAAAAGCCAAAGAGAAATCAAGAAAAATTGTTTAGTTCTTTCGCTTCACTCTCGAGCTCCCGGAGAATAATGGGTCCCGGGTGCTCTACTCGGGGCTTAATCCATCTTAGTCTAGTCACATCCACTACTAAGGATATGGTAAGAATGAGAATGGGGCTAAGGATAAGGATAAGGATGGGGATGACGACAACGAGGACTTTGAAATGTTGCCGGAGCTCTTGGAGATGGAGCGCAAATGTAAACAAAAAACGAAATTATTCTGCAGCATTTGTTCGCTTTGCCTCCTTTGTTTTTTTTTTATATTTTTTTCCCGTTTAAAGTGCTCCATTTTTTTGTGTGCTCATGCGAAAGCGCCTTAAGTTATGCTGCCATTTTTTTCGTTTCCTTTCTGCTGCTCGCAGCTTTCTTCTATTTTGAGCAATATTTTTTGTAATAATGTTGCCTCGCAGCGAACGCCGCCAAATGAAATGAATTGTGAAAAATGTGCTCCAGCTTCTTTTCTTCAGCTCCTTTTAGCTGGGTGGTTGGGTGGCTGGGGGCTTTTCTTATTTTTTAGTGGTTGAGCTGGCCGCTTTCGAACTCAATTACATAAGCGCAGCAGCAGCAGTAGCAGAAGGAGCAACGTGCACACACAGTTTGGCAGTTTGTAATTTTCGGCAAATGGCAAGTCACAAAAAGGATCTTCTGGCCCCGGTCCAAAATCACGTAAAATGTCAAATTGCGAAACGT
Organism: Drosophila takahashii; assembly: GCF_030179915.1. Taxonomy (NCBI): domain Eukaryota; kingdom Metazoa; phylum Arthropoda; class Insecta; order Diptera; family Drosophilidae; genus Drosophila; species Drosophila takahashii. Next base: position 19,175,564 of record NC_091680.1, read on the forward strand.
CAGGGAAAATGGCGCGTTTGTTTTGTCGTCGTCGCTCTCTCTTGTCATTCGCCTTATCTACTATTTTAACGCTCAAGTATTTCTGCCTTTCAAGCCTCAAGCTTCAAGCCCCCCAATTCCCAATAGCACCCATGGCTCCCATAACACCCAGTGCCACCCCCTTGGCATTCAAAGCACACAACAAAAATGCCAACAATCCAAAGTTGAGTTTTCTTTGGAATTTCTTGGCGTTTTTTCCGTTTGGCTCAGTTTACTTTTTTTCCGTTTTTTTTTTTGTTTTTTTGACATCTTTCCTGGGGAGGCAACATGCGCGCGCCACAATGACAATTGCTTATTTGTGCTTGTATGTGTATGTGTGGGGAGGGGCTGGTGTATGGGTGAAGGGGGTGGTGCTCGTGGGGGTGGTGCTCGTGGGGGTGGCACTGCCACAGTTAACATGTAACTTCAACGTCAAGTCAAACGAATGTTGTCCTCGTCCTAGTCGCCATTTTGTTTTTTGCCAATGCCACCACACGAAGAAAAATACTCGAGAGAGCACTTTTGAAAATGTTTTTATAATACAACACATTTTTAGACTATTTGTTTTTGATATTTTAAAATATTTAAAAGCAATAAATTGTATTTTTTGGTGCTTCAATTCTTATACAATTATGGGGTATTTAACGCAAGCTAAAAATTCAAATGATATGAAAAATATTTAAAGTAAAAATATAAAAAGGTGAAATTTAATTATATCAATGTTTCTATTTAAATTCTTAAAGTCTAAATAAATATTTTATATAATATATGTATGTTTGGCCATAAGTATAAACTACGCTAATAATTAAATAATTAATTCCTATCATTTCTCTCAGTGCACTACTGCTTTTTCATGGCTTTCATGACTGCTGAATGCTGACTGCTCTCGTCTTGTCTGTGACTCTTATGGCCCTGTTTTGTATGTTTGTGGAGCTGCGTTCTGTTACGCATTCCGTTGGTATTCTACCATTAATACTTGTCTACTTAACGGTAAATTACAGACATTAAACGCACGCACACACACACACTGAGCTCCCCATCCGTGCCAAAAAGAGTGTGTGCGTGTCTGGCCGTGTATTTGTATTGGTAGAGGGGTGGGAGGACACTCGGATGTGCTTATTTGTTGTCAGTACGCGTCAAACATTTGAAAACATTTATTTTTGCCCCGTACGAATGCTTCAATACTCGTAAAGCTTTAGCCAACTGACAGCTCGTCGCCAGTTGCCAGTTTATTTTTTTCCCATCCTCCGAAACAGGAGTTTTCCGTTCCTAAATGGATCCTGATAAATGGGGGCCACTGGCTGCCTGGGAGTCCTCTATTTGTCCCCATTCGGTGCTTTATGCCAGATATTTTACAGGAAGTTTCTGAAAATTTAAATGCTACACAGGAACACAAAATTAAACTTTGTGAAATTTCCACGAACCATTTCAAGTTTTCCATGATATTTGGGTGCTCCTGAGTAAAAGTCCCATACAAAATTATTTTCCATCACCTACAGGTTCCGCGGTATAGCTAAGAATACAAATAACCGATGTTTGCCGACATTTTGAATTACGTGGCCTATATAATTGGGCCAACCTTTATTATTTTCGGTAGGACCTACTCTCAATACATCAAGGCATTCCTAAAAAATAGTCCCCATTGTGAACCATTGCCCATGTCTTTGGAATTCGACGCCAAAGTTGAAAATCCCAAAATTGTAGAGATTTTTCTGATGGAAAAACAATTCTGAGGATTAAATCTTGAATGGAATTAATTTTAACTATTCATTGTATCTATTGTTCATTGTATGCTTTAATTTCGGTTTAAAGCGTTTTCATGAGAACATTTTATTGGATTTCTTATACTAATAAAACCGATTTTTTTATTTCATTATCTACTCCTAAATGTTGTCAAATTTTGAATAAGTCATGGCAACCTCTAGAACTAAGAAACTGAAATACGTTCACTGAACATACACAGAAAAATGTAAATGTTTACTCCCATTCTGTAGGATGCCTTGACTTTTTTAAAATTTGACAACATTTAGGAGTAGATAATGAAATAAAAAAAACGGTTTTATTAGTATAATAAATCCAATAAAAAATAATCTCATGAAATCGCTTTAAACCGAAATTAAAGCATACAATGAACAATAGATACAATGAATAGTTAAAATTACTTCCATTCAAGATTTAATCCTCAGAATTGTTTTTCCATCAGAAAAATCTCTACAATTTTGGGATTTTCAACTTTGGCGTCGAATTCCAAAGACATGGGCAATGGTTCACAATGGGGACTATTTTTTAGGAATGCCTTGATGTATTGAGAGTAGGTCCTACCGAAAATAATAAAGGTTGGTCCAATTATATAGGCCACGTAATTCAAAATGTCGGCAAACATCGGTTTTTTGTATTCTTAGCTATACCGCGGAACCTGTAGGTGATGGAAAATAATTTTGTATGGGACTTTTACTCAGGAGCACCCAAATATCATGGAAAACTTGAAATGGTTCGTGGAAATTTTTGGCTGTGTACCTGTGCTATCGTTGTAATGTAAAGTTGTTTAGGATTTAATAATATTTATTTAAAAACAAATAAAAAAAATTTATAAATAACTAAAAAAAACTTTAAAACGTATAAGATGTAGGGCTCAAACTTAAAATATAATTTGTATTAAGCTATTTAAAATGATAATCATTTCTATTCAAAGATAGAAACATATTCTATGCCAATTATACATAAGTGTATATTGCAGTCTTCGAATTAAATACCTGGTAAATTTCAGGCTAAACTAAAATTTTCCGATAGCTTGCATTGTTCAATTTGGAAATTCCCCAAAATTTGCTGGCCACATCGTAAAGCCAGCCCAGATATTCTTTTTATTTAATTCAACTCGAATCTTCTTTTATGCGGCAAGGACGTAGAATCAACAAAAGTAAAACAATACCAAAAATCAAACACACAAAACGACTGAAAGGTGATGCACGTTTCCATCTTCAGGGTCCTGCAAAGGACCAAGCTCAGGATTTAAAAGAGAGAAAGAGAAAAACGGGAAGGAGGAGGCAGGACTTGTAAAATACTTTTGTGTAACTTTGGCTGAAAACTTTATTTTGTGTATTATATATCCTGTTAACAATATACTTCAGGGCCGATACTGCTGCTGCTGCTGCCGCTTCAAAGGAACAACAAAGCGTAAGAGTCACTTAGCACCAGAAGGATATGCGTGTGTGTGTGTGTGCCTCAACGGACGTATATGTGTGTGAGTGTGGTTTCCGTTAGCCAACAGCCCAAGTTGGTTTGTCTCACGAGCAGCGGCGAATGCTTTTAGCCTTCTTTTGTTTAAAATTTGGTTTGTGTCAGCAACCACACGAACGCACACTCACACACACACACTCACTCGCACACACACATGCTGAGAAGCACACAAAGCCAAATTGTTTTAAAAGAAAGTCAAAGGTCTTTGCAGACAAACAAGAAAGATGAGCGGCATGGCAAATAGGTGGCTCGGGCGGACAAAACTTTTTCAAACTAAACAAGTCATGCACATTTTTCGGCCTGTGTGTATCTGTTTGCTTGTGTGCGGTCGTACTACGTGTGTGTGAGTGCTCCACACTTCCGTTTCCGCTGCCTGGCAAAACACACTCACATATATGTATGGTAATTTTTTTTGGTGGCTATGTAGTATGCTCTGCCGGTTATTTTAAGGAAATTTGCATTAGTCCTGGCGGAAACTCGGCTCACATTTACATATTTTACTTGAAAACTTCTTTGGCTGCACTGCTATGAAAGGTACCCCACTTCTGGTACCGATTAAAATTCAAAGTGTTCCTATATGTCTTGGAAAACAAGTGGTTTAGTACAAATAAAATATAATTAACAATTTCTAATAAATATTAGTAATTGTTGGGTATTAGTATTTTAAAATTTATTTAAAGTCACTTTTTTCCAAACTTGTCTAATTAGTTTTTAATATAGTAATACTTGGCTTTACTTTACAGTTAAGTTATAGATTTCTTAGACATCAAAGACTTAGGAACTATAACCTTAAACAGTGAACAGTATGGAAACTTGGAGCATTTTTTGGTAAATACACTTTAGAGAACATTTGAGGTATAAATATGAATATTGAATTCTCTTTGTCTTGTAATCAGATTTTTATTTGCCTAAAATGTATCCTTGATTGAGCTATAAAAATAGCTTATTTCATTCCTTTAACCCCAAAAGGATCGCCTAGCTTCCAACCCCTATCTCCTAAGTATGCTGAGGATGCCTTCGATTTAAGGAGTGAACACAAATCACTGAATGGGGGCAGCCAGCAAAAGGCCATAAATACCAAATTGACACTATTACCCGGCCATTCACAGCACCACCCCCCTGAAGCCGCCCATAAAATCCTCCTCCCACCACCCACCACCTACCTACCTGTATGTTCAGTTTTCACAGCCGGCGGACGCGTGTCTGCCTTAATGGACACCTTCCAGATTAATTGCTGCCGGCTACGACGAAGTAACGACGATGGCGACCACATGAACCGCAAAAAGAACAAAGCATTAAGCCCGGCACAGACCGGGCTGTAAATGGGGGGCGGGGAAGGTCGTGTGTTTAACCAGTCAAAGTCACGTGTCAAATAAAATGTCAACAAAACAATTGAGTTATTTATTTGGGCATCGTTTCGCCGAAAGCGGCAGAGCGTTTAATTTTGGCCGCCCACCGGAGAAAACGAGAAGCGTGTGCTGGGTATTTAAAAATCCATTGGCGGTCATTCGACTAAAGCCGAGAGTTACTTTGTCAGCCCGACGGCTCAAGTGTTGAGTTCATTGCAATGCAAGGCGTTCGACAATTTTCGGGACGGCCATAGTCACCCCTACACAGGGAGAAATCTCGGTGAATCTGGGTAAATTTGAAAAAATATTTAATAAATAACAATGTGTCAAATCTAAAAGTCTGGATGTATTTCATTTTAACTTATAAATGTTGATTTACGTAAATTATAACTGAAATAATATCAAAGGAAAATAAATAATATTTAATTTCATATTTATATATGTAATATTTATTTATTAATTATTTAAAACCTAATAATAAATACTTCTATTTATATTACAATTTGGTCTACAATTTAATAAACAATTTTTTTTAAATATTCAGTTAGTTTACTAGTTTTCGATTGACTTAACTATTTATTTAAATCTTTTTGTAATTATTTTCTCACTTTTAATCCTTTTGGTTTTATGAGATTAAGGTAGATAAGATATATGGAAAACATACTAATATCTGTGAGATAAGTAACTATTTTTTCAAGTGTAGCCGGGCCTCCAGGATCGCTTAATAGACACGTGCCGGCCACATCGTGGAGGATGTGCTCGCATTGGCATCCTTGTGGGCTGCTGCTAAATGATTTTCTAGTTGCCAGGCAGCCGGAGCAGGATTAGCCGATGACGGGAGTGTCGCTCGAGGTCCTGGAACGAGTAATGCCCTAAGCCGAGATGCTCAATTGAAACGAAAATGATATTTGCACAGGCCCGGCCGCTGGCTGTGAGTCTAGGGCAGGAGCAGGAGCAGGAGCATCCTTTTCGGGGCTCGCTGCTAAGCAAATACAAATAAAGACCTTTGATGTGAATTTATTGGCAATCGCCAGAGATGAGAAGGTCGTAATGTGGGAGGGGGAGGGACTGGGTCGTGAGACAAGGGCGTGAGAAACAAGCCAGGGAAATTTGCACAACAAATGTTTATGAATTTTGTGGCACGGATAAATGCATAAATAATGCATGTGCGACCGAATGGCCATTGAATATATTTATATTTCCAAGTGCAAATGCCTCCTGCATTTATATGCGCATAAATAAATGTTAAATATTCTATTCAGAGATGACAAAATCCCACTGACGGACCTGCGTTTCATATTGTAATGTTTTTCATTTAAAAGGCCCTGGCCATAAAATCTCAAAGTCACTCGCCATCGCCACGTGGAAATTATGAGAAGGCGTAGCCGTTCGAGGATGTCATAAAGTGAGATATGGCTTTCGCCTTACATCCATCTCCAGTCGCAACTCCTTTTCTTTCCCCGGGACCGGGCATAAATTATGTAAATGCAGGCTGGGAAAGCTGTCTCAATCCGGGGATCCCGTACTATTAGTGCACGTCGGTCGCTAGAGGTCGTCGGTCCATTAGGCTCACCACACGCTCAGGCTCAGCCCAAAAAATCCCTCAACCCCACCACATTACACCGCCACCCGAAAGACCTCCTCCTCCACTCGGTGCTCCAGAAATTTCGACAACATGTTGCGGGCCGGGCAAAAAAGGTCAACATTTTACGGTTGATTAAAGTGCGCCAGGCTGCTCCGTAGTTCCCTATGCTTCCTAGGCTTCCAAAATTGCTGAAATATTTAATGAAGTGCATAAAAATAATTTGTACAAATATTTCATGCATTTCGGTTGAAAAAGATTAAACATGTATTTCGGTTTTTGCTGCCCATTTTTGACAAATATTTTTCTTTGCAATTTATTTGTAAAACCGCCGATGGGCAATTTGCGCATATTTGTTAATGGAAATTGTTTAAATGGCTCGAAGTATTTGCCCAAATAGACTGCTGCTGTTGCCAAGTTGGTCGTTGGTCGTCGGTCGGGTCCAGGGATTTCTGAATCCCGCGGCGTGCCCGCCGTAATTGAGTGAGGGAACAAAAGGAGGTACAAAAGGTCAACTTTTTTACATGCACCCAAATTCTCCCCTTCAACCCGCCTGCGAATTCATTTAAATGTGCCACACAACTCTGGCTTATCTCGCTCCCATTCAACTTTTTCGGCCTTGGGTCGCTTTTATTAGAGCAAAAAATATTTCAATTATTTGCTGGGTTAAGCCGGGCCAGACTTAGCAAGGTGTTAATTTGGCTAATTTCACTGCGGGCTCGAATATTTCGAATTATTTTATATATAAAACAATTTGCTTCCGAAGGGCTACATTTTCGGTAAGAATACCACGATTTACTGAGGTCTTGACTGGGGAGAGTATTGTGAATAAATAAAATGCACGATTTATTAATAGATGGAAAAGGTTTCACTTTAAAAATTGAATTCAAATCTTAAAAAATTACAACTAGAGATTTATTTTTCTTTTAATTTTCAATTTCGTCGTTTTTGCACCGAATATTCTATCAGAAATCAATAAAACATTGCTTTTTAATTCCGATCCAAATCAAAAGTAAGCTAGTACTTAAAAATTGCGTTAAGAAAATGCCGTTTAAAAAGAAAAACAAAGGAGTAGCCAATAAAGGCGCTGGGAAGAAAAACAAGAAGGATATACAGGCTTTTAAGAAAGATGTAGAAACGGATAACCATAAAATATCTGTGGAGGAACTATTAGATCGTTTAAAAACTGATCGCAATATGGTAGGGCGAACTGAGAAAGATTAATATGAGTTATTTCTGGTAAGATTTTTCTAATAGGGCCTAACTTATGCGGAGGCAAAATCAAGATTGGAGATATATGGTCCCAATACTCTAACGCCAACACCGCCAACTCCGAAATGGGTAGTTTTTCTTAAGATAATGTTTGGTGGATTCGCAATACTACTCTGGACAGGAGCTTTTCTCTGCTTTGCTGGATATCTTATACAATTGCAGACGCAGCATGAGCCACCAGATGACAATCTCTACCTGGGCATCGCATTGGCCGTTTTGGTGATAGTCACTGGTTTATTTACATATTTTCAGGTAATTAGGATACCTATCGTTTATTAAAAACTTCTCTGCTTATATAAAATTATTATATGATTTTCCTATCTCAAATCAGATTTATAGTTTAATACATTTTATTTCACTCCCTAGGTCCATAAGTCCTCATCTATAATGGATTCATTTAAGAACCTGGTTCCTCAACACGCTACAGTGATACGAGAAGGGGAAATAACCACTGTTAACTCGAGTGAAATAGTGAAGGGAGATATTGTGGAAGTAAAATTTGGCGATCGAGTTCCAGCTGACATTCGAATATTAGAAGCCCACGGCTTGAAGGTGGATAATTCTTCTTTGACTGGAGAATCAGAACCGCAAGTAAGATCGTCAGAATTCACACATGAAAACCCACTGGAAACAAGAAATCTGGCCTTCTTTTCCACAAACGTACTCGAAGGCACTTGCAAAGGCGTTGTAATTGCCACTGGGGATAATACGGTGATGGGAAGAATAGCTAATTTGGCAGCCGGTCTTGACGAAGGGCAGTCGCCTATTTCCCGAGAAATAGAGCTTTTCATTCGATTTATTACAATTTTTGCAGTAATTTTAGGACTATCGTTCTTTGGAATCGCCCTGATGCTGGGATATGGTTTCATTGACGCAGTAGTGTTCCTCATCGGCATTATAGTTGCAAACGTGCCCGAAGGTCTACTTGTGACGGTAACTGTTTGCTTAACCCTTACGGCCAAGCGAATGGCCTCGAAAAACTGTTTGGTCAAGAACTTGGAGGCCGTTGAGACCTTGGGGTCGACATCAACGATCTGTTCTGATAAAACGGGAACCTTGACGCAAAATCGAATGACAGTTGCCCATTTGTGGTATGATCAGACGATAGTCGAATCTGATACGACGGAGACTTTTCGAGGATCACTTTTTAAAATGGAAGATAAATCGTTCAGTGCTCTTCTCCTGTGCGCTGCCCTTTGCAACTCGGCGGAATTCAAGGGCGGCCAAGAGGATATACCAGTTTTCAAGAAAGATGTCAATGGAAATGCTTCAGAGGCGGCACTTCTAAAATTCGCCGAGACGGTTTTCGGAGGTGTTTCAGCAGTTCGCCAAAAGCATCCAAAACTAACCGAAATACCCTTTAACTCCACGGAAAAGTATCAAGTTTCCGTTCATGAATATAACTGGATCGATGGATTTTTTGTTGTCGAAATGAAAGGAGCCCCGGAAAGGATTTTGGATCGTTGCGATACGATAATAATTCGAGGTCAGACCGTGGATCTTACGGCTGCACTGAAAATGGAATTCGAAGAGGCCTATTTGGAAATGGGCGGCATGGGTGAGAGGGTTTTGGGCTTTGCAGACCTTCAACTTTCTGCGGATCAATATCCACGCTCATATGAGTTTAGCACAGAGCCTCCGAATTTCCCTCTCTATGGTCTTCGCTTTCTGGGATTGATATCCCTTATAGATCCACCTCGTGCAGCAGTTCCTGATGCGGTGGCCAAATGCCGTTCTGCAGGTGTTCGAGTAATTATGGTAACCGGTGATCATCCGATTACGGCCAAAGCTATAGCCCGCAGTGTGGGCATTATTACGAAGCCCACTGCCGAGGATCTGGCCAAGCAGCGCGGCGTTCGAGTGGAGGATATCGATCCTCGACAGGCCACAGCCATTGTGGTGCACGGTGGAGAGCTGCGCGAGATGAAAGGCGAGCAATTGGACGGTGTTATTTACTATCACAACGAGATTGTCTTTGCAAGAACTTCACCGCAGCAAAAACTCATAATAGTAGAGGCCTGTCAGAGACGTGGGGAAATCGTTGCCGTCACTGGTGACGGAGTGAATGACTCACCGGCCTTGAAACGAGCTGATATTGGCGTGGCAATGGGTATTTCCGGATCCGATGTTTCTAAGCAGGCTGCGGACATGATTTTGCTGGATGATAACTTCGCCTCCATAGTTGTGGGCATCGAGGAGGGAAGGATTATCTTTGATAATCTTAAAAAATCCATCGCCTATACCTTGACTTCGAATCTTCCGGAAATAATGCCGTTCCTGTGCTTTGTTATGTTCGATATACCATTAGCTCTGGGCACAATCGCTATTCTGTGCATCGATATCGGCACCGATATGCTGCCCGCCATATCACTGGCCTATGAAAAAGCGGAATCGGATATAATGTCTCGCATGCCGAGGGATCCCTTTGAAGACCGTCTGGTAAATAAAAAGTACGGGTTGTTTGGAAATAATATAGAATATATGGTTTGAATAACTAACATTAATTCATAGGCTAATTCTGATGGCTTACTTGCAAATTGGAGTAATACAAACCGTGGCTGCGTATTTTACATTTTTTGCTATAATGGCTGAACATGGCTTCCCCCCATCCAGACTTATTGGAATTCGAGGAGCATGGGACGCGAAAGAGGTTGAAGATCTGGAAGATGGTTACGGACAAGAGTGGGTAAGATTGTCGTTTACCTATTACTATAATATATTTCTTAATATCTTGGTATTATTTGTAGACCTACAGAGAACGTAAGGTTCTTGAGTATACGGCTGGCACCGGCTTCTTTGTGTCCATTGTAGTAACACAAGTCTTCGATCTTTTAATATGTAAAACGCGTCGAAACTCAATTTGCAGCAGGGTATGGGCAATCATGTACTGAACTTCGCGTTGATTTTGGAAATCATCATTACTTGCGTGCTCTGCTATGTGCCGGTGTTTGAGAAAACTTTAAGGATGTATTCCATAAAGTAGGTAATAATACTAAACTTTAAGTCAGTGATAATCAAGTTAGTTTTTCAGATTTATCTGGTGGATATACGCATTCCCTTTTGGCTTACTAATCTTTTTCTTTGATGAGGGTCGTAAATTCCTCATCAGAAGGAATCCTGGTGGTTGGGTGGAGCAAGAAACATATTATTAATGCCGGTGTTTTAACACTCTAAATATATACCAACAAAAATCTGACGCTGTGTCGCTGTACGTACTACTTAATAAATTTTACTAATTCCTTTTCAACCACTGGAATAAAATGGATAAAAAATATAAAAAGTATAATAATTTGAACAGAAAAACCTTTCGACAGAACGGTTTATAATTAATAATAATTAATTATAATTTATAATATAATATATGTTATTTATATTATTTAAAATTTGTTTGACTCGTTCGTTTAAATAGTGTTGGCATATCAATGTCGATATACTTTCATTAGAGGACATACACACCCATATTATTTTTTGTTAAATTGCAATATCAGTCATGATCCTTGTTTTGCTCATTACTATTCCGCTGGTGACAGATTGCGTCGCCTGACAAGCCCGATTTTGGCCTGAGTTTCGGCGTCATCCTCAGCCACCCGGGAAATACAGAGTGAAATTGAGCGCAACCCCACCCCAAAATTCAACCTCGGGTGGTTGCAATCCGCATCGTAAAAAGCGTAGCGCATAAATGACGAGGCTGTTTCCAACGGGACAGTGCGGAACGGAGTTGTAAGGACGGGGGCGATGAGGCAGCTTGTTGGACAAGTGGCGCCCTTGTTTTTGCGGAAAGTGTTGTTTCACTTTTTTTTTGCCGGCCAGATTTTATGGCGCAGAAAATTGAATGATTGATCGCCGAAAATAGGCGCAACTAATTAATTTTCGACCCTCGCAGTTTCGGGGGTGTTGAAGGGGGCGTGGCTGCATCGATGATGTCAAACCGGTGGCCACCTGCAAACAGGACGATCCCTCTGTTTTTTGTCAGCCCAGGGTGCAAAAGGAAGTTTGTCATTTGCATAATTTGCAACTTAATTTAAACGACTTCATCGGGTTATACAATATACATGTCTAGAGAATAGTATTCTGGGGATTTTCACACGTGTGCCACATTTTTTGAGCTTTGGGCCTGCCACGCCCCCTAGCCAACCGCAATGCCACCTTTTGCGGTTCACTTCGTTTTTGTCATTAACTTGCGGCAACAGAAATTCTACTCCTCCCTCCTTCGATTGTAACGCCCCGGCACGTGGAGATGATTTAACTCCAGTCAAGATTGTAGTTTTCCAGGCAGTCACATGCCAACTAATTTATTCATGACATCATCATTAAGATGTCGTGGCATGCCGAATCCTTTGAAGCGCCTCCTTTGCTCACCTCGTATTTACTTAATCGGAGCTCCAGCTTTGCCTTTCCCCGTTTCCGTTTGCTCTTATTTATGTTTACTTTGCGTCGAGCCAAGGCAACTACTTACTTTGTTTATGTTGGCTTCCTTTCGAGGAGGCTTTCGGGTTCGGGGTCCCTGGTCCCTATAAGGGGGATATTCCCGCCGAGGCGTTCCGGTTCTCCTATGAATTTTAATAAGTCTTGGATCTGGAAACGTGTGGTGTTCGCCGGGTTGTCTTTCTCTGACTTTGTAGAAGTCGCTTGTAAAGTTTAACTTGCTTTAACATCAACTTGAACTGACAATGATGATGCGGTTTTTCATTAAGACAAAGGTTACGCTATAGTTGAATAGTAGGTAATTGATCAAATGTATATATAAACATTTTAGTTCTGGCTTCAAAATAAAAGAATAAATTTGATGAAGTGCAAATATTCTTTTAATAGACTGATTTAAAGTAACCCCTTTTAAGATTTGATTTCTAGCTTTTTACACTCAATCCAGAAAACAATTGGGCCCATAAACGATTGACTACCAGAAGGCAAACCGTTTCAATATCCTGCCGGCCTGACGAATGGCCAGCAATTTGCGAGTCCTTTGACAACCAGCGACTGCCACTGCCACTGTATCCACTAACCGAATCTGGAGTCGGGCTGGTAATTAACTTTGCAACACTTGCAGTGGCCGTAACAGTGGCATTGGCCCTGAATGGGAACCTGGCCCACACGCAGCACGTTGCACGGAGCTTTTTGCGGTGGCCGTGGCAGGAGCAAATATGTGTGTCCTCGTCAGCCGGCCGGTGGTCAAACGATGAAATGTCAACAATGGCCAACGGTTCGAACTCCTTTGCTACCGCCGACGTCATGCCAGCACTTCATCACGAACGGAGTCACGAGTCCAAAGTCCAGAGTCCAGAGTCCACCACAGTCGCAGTGCGAGTCACAAAAAGGCGCAAATTTACATTTACATTGACTGAATGATGCCGATGGCCCGGGCGTTCATGGAACATGTCCTGCTCCCAGCGACTGATTGATTTCGAGTGCGTGTGCGGACACGGTGAAAAAAGAATATCAAATAAAATTTTCATCTTATGAGTCAGTTTGAAAATTTTACCAACATAGGAATTTTATAATGAACGTACAACTTATATTTGGCTAAGTTTTAAGCCACCGTAGATTGAAGAAATTTTGTATTATTATTAAAGCAAATGTTATCTATTTCGTACTTTCTTATTTAGTCCTTCTTTAACATTAATCAATTACCTGGAAGCCTGACTACTTAATCAAATTTCATAAAAATGTTTTAAAAAATATATTTTTTTATTAAGTTTATAAATTTAAACTTATACGATTTCGGATTTCATAAATTTTTTATTGTCAATCTGTAATTATGTTATTAGAATTATAAAAATGCAAATTTTTTAAAATGTAGTATTTAAACAAAATTATTTACGTAATAATTTTATGGACAATCCGATGTCAAGTTATAATACAGGCTTATTGGTATTCCACCTATTAAGGATAAGCAAATTATAATACATTTTATTCCCTGTGTAGATGGATTGTACATATAACCATTCTGATGGCCGGCGACGAGTCTTGCGTAAAAACCACGAAACATATTTGGTTTGTCATTGGACGCAGTGAAGCGTTCACCGAGTGGTCACTGGGAGGAGTTGGTAAAAGTGGGGTGAATCGGGATGGGGAGAAAAAGGAGGAGTGACTCCCTGAATCCCGAGTCCTGGAGCCAGAGTCCTGAATCCTGGGCTACTGTAACGCCGAAATGTAACCAGCCATATTGACATGGGACGCACACGAGTGTGGGTGTTTCTTTTCATGTCTGTACGTGCATGACAAGTGGAGCCTCAATTGGTTGTCCTGCCAGGAGCACACACACACACACACCCGCTTACATCCACATACTCGCCACACATATAGAGGCAAAAAGCCATGGCCGTTTAACTGCTTTTCCACTGAAGCCATGTTGATTTTTTTCACTGGTTACACTTCGTTTCGCTGGGTTGTTGTTTGTGTCATTTGCCTGCCATGCGGTTGAACGAGTGCTTTCGTATCGGTGTGACTGCGTGTGTGTATGTGTGTGCCTGTTGTCTGTGTGTGAGGACCTTCATATCCTTGTGTGCATGCATGTGGTGTGCATGCAATGTCCTTGTGCAAACTTCCCGCACTTTGTCGTCGTCGTCGTCGTTCTCGTTTTTGTTGTCGCTTGTCGTTGGTCCTTTATCGTTTCCTTGTCGTCCTCGCCCATCCTGCCACCGTATTTTTGGTCTTTTTGTTTGTGCTACACTCCTTTTTCTTATTTCTGCCGCGGCTGCGCCACTAGTTCGGCTGGTTTTTTCAGCTCTTCCATTTTTTAATAAAACTTTGGATCTTGAAAATCAATTTGTGACATTTTCTTTTGGTTTTGGATAACTTTTAAAACCGGAAATTTCCAAAAGTCCTTTTTTCAGTAAGTATTGGGTATTTTAAACCATATGTAAATGTTATTTAAAAACTGGTTTTGATAAGTGTGTTTTTTTAAAGTTTAAAACCATTTCTAAAATTCTTTAATCTATTATTTTTAAGTAGAATATCATAATACTTTTAAATACAGAAATAAATACAAGATTCCCAATGCCAAATCCATAAATCAATATGCCTTAATACACCTAATCATTTTTCCATGTAGATAATTTATATTTATATCATAAGTGCGATTTAAAAAAGAATACAAATTCGAGTAGTGGCTCATACATAATGCCTTTGTTGTATTGTCTCACATTTCCTTTTCCCACATCCTCGATGACGGGGCACTTGTCCTCAAGGACTACACATGTTAGCCCCGCGCAACTTGAACTCTTGATTAGCTCTTTGCATTTTTTATCGCTGCGATCAGCCATCATCAAGTGTCGTAGCAGCCCTCCGCTCAATCGAGCATCGAGCATCGAGTGGCGGGTATCTATATCCATTCTATCCTCCCGTTGTCCATATCTGTAAGCGATATCTCCCAATAAAAAACTCCCATGAGCACACACACTCGAAACGTGGCAGCGCGTGTCGCTACTTAATTGTTAAACATTTTGTAACATTTCGCCGAGATTAGCATCGCAAAAAGCAAAAAGCGAAGAGGGAAGTTTAAACGAAAGAGGGTCCCGGGGTGTGTGGTCTTTGCAAGTCAAACAGGTCCTCACAATGGCAGTGGAAGTGGAAATGAAAATGAAAATGGGACTGCGAATGGAACTGCGAGCTCCGATGCAGATCCAAATCCTCCGCCGCGGGTAGTTTGTTTGTTGCTGTTGCGATTGTGATGCGCGGATAATCTCCGGCGAGGCACGTGAGCTCTGTTTGTTTATTTGTTTGCCGGCCAGCCAGTCCGCTCCTCTCCGCACTCCTCGATCTCCCGACTTTTACGGTCCCCACGAAATGGGAAGGTGTAATATGTTAAAGGCAACAACGGGCAACAAGGAGCGCGTGCTTCGGACACGCGGCACAGATTTTTCACATGGATAAGCTTTTTGCTCTTGCACAATTTCCCATTTCTTGTTTCCAATTCGCGGGTCAAAACTTTGCGGCACACTGAAGTTGGCTAAAATCAAAGCGGGGGTACCATCAATGAACACTGGTTCTGGTCTGGTTGAGTCACAGAAAAATAATAACAATTTTTATTTCACTCACATAGAAGTTAAACTCTATTGAGTGGGTATATTGGGATTGATTTTAAATTTACTTTCGGAAAAATACAAGCTACAAATTTAAAGTCGTTCAAACCTATTTTTTTACATGTTTATTTATTTTAATTGCAATTCACGTTTATGAAATCGTCATCAAACTGCGCTAACTGATCAAATTATCGAACTGATTAATTTTATTCAATTAATACTGGAATTTTTACCGAAATTTAAGGAGTAACGATCAAAAGATGATCTCAAATTGGTTGTGAAAGATATATATTTATGAAACATTACATTCTCAGTTTTTATTCTTAAATGTATTATTTAAATAGACAAAGTTTTACTAGTACTTTTCGGATCAAAACGGATATTTCAAAAATACATACATTTTTTTTTTTTTATGTACGCCGATGACGTCAAAATTTGTTTCTCCTATTCCGATTGGTACCTTCATTCTCACCTTCAATTTGACCTTAACGAATTTCATAAGTGGTGTGTCAGTAATCTCCTTTTCCTAAACCATGCAAAGTGCAAGCTTATGACTTTCCACCGTTCCTCCCCACATCTTGTCTCCTACAGCCTTGGCAATCACAACCTAGACCGCATTACCACCTCAAACGACCTTGGAGTCCTTTTTGACCATAAACTATGCTTCAATAGCCATATTACTGCAACGGCAAACAAAGCCAAGGGTGTGTTAGCTTTCATAAAGCGATGGTCCAAAGAATTTAACGACCCGTACACTACCAAAACACTGTATGTAGCTTTAGTACGTCCTATTCTGGAATACTGTTCCTGTGTGTGGAGCCCGCAATATAAGGAGCCCCAGAACATTATCGAATCGGTACAAAAGCAGTTTCTGATCTTTGCACTGCGTAATCTTGGATGGGATTCTGGCAGACTACTTCCATCTTATCGAGCCAGACTTAAATTAATCGACTTGCCGTCTTTACAACACCGTAGAGTTTGCAATGCCATAATGTTTGTCCATAAGCTTCTTTTGGGTCTCGTTGATTCTGAATCACTCCTTTCCTATATACAATTAAACGTCCCATCTAGATTTACTCGTTCATTCCGTCCTTTGCGCTTACCTTTGTGTAGGTCTAATTATGCCCAACATGAACCTTTTCGCGCACTATGTAACAACTACAATAGCCTATACAACATTTTATCTTTTGAATTACCTATCAGCACTCTTCCGTCTAATATTTTAAGTCACCTCGAATCGTTAGAATTGTAATAAGTTAGTGTATCCCTAGTCAAGCATATGTTAGCAGATAATTGTTAACCAACTAAATAAATACATTTTTAATGATTTGTTGAATGTTATTTATCTAATGTATCCATTCCTGCAAACACAAATTAATAATCAAATAAAAAGAGTACTTTTCTGTTAAAAGAAATTACTGTTCTCTAAAAGTTATTAAACTATACCGTTCTTAAACTAGTTTTAAAGGAAAATAGGTTCCCAAAGTGCTTCCACTGTAATTCTCAATTTTCGGTTGGTTGTTGGTCCTCATTCCGTTCGCATGGGTGTGTATGTGGCCACTATTGCTTCGCTGCCATTTTGGCCAGCGTACTTTTTTGCTTCTAATATTTTTGGGGACTGCTGCCACTTTTTGCGCAGCCATTTTGTTGGATCCCCCTGGAACTTTCGCCATTCGCCACCCACCGCCCCCATCCTCACCCGTTGGCACTCGACTCGGATCGAGTCGCTAGCATTTTTCGCTGGCATCGCATTTTTTGCCCTGCTCCTTTTTTGCCACTATCCTGGTGCTGCCAAAAACCATATCCTGTGCGCTATTTGCTTTCCTCGATTTCTATTTGCGCCCCAGGCGGTCGTTCGCTGGTGTGTGTGTGTGTTAGCCAGTAGTGAGCGTGTGTGCTAGAGTATTTCTAAGTATGCCGAGCATGTAGCTTTTGGTATTTATGACTATTGTCGGAAAGCAAATATTTGTCTGCAGCGCATAAAAACAACAGTTAAACGAACGGGCTACGTACACGGAATATGTATGAGATGGAGCCTGTGTGTTGGCCATGTATTCGTATTTCTTCTGGCCATTTCGCCATTGCTTTCTTTTGCACTGGGAATAATAAAAGCAACTCCAACAACCACAACAAGTGGCAACAACGGCCAACGGAGGAAAACTACTACTGCCGAATGTGACGTCGTTGGTTCGGTATTTTTGCCTTCTTTTTTTATTGTTTATTCACTCTTGGTCAGTATTTTTATGGTTGAGCATTTTAATGCTGACCTCAAGCTGGCTTGGCTTCTATAAACGCCGGCTAGCCATTGGACATACATATTTGTAGCGCACCCAGATTGGTCGGCTATAGGATTTTATAGGACTTTCAAGAAAACGTTTTGAGACCTTTCCACTTTTGAAAATAAAAAATAAATTAAATAATAATAATTAATAAATCCTCAAATTTAAGATTTTGGTTGAGATTAACATTCTTTGGCGATGGGGGTTTATTTTATAAAAAAGTTGTATAATTGAAACAAAACCTTACCAAAAAAATATAAAAATAAAGCATATATTCAATTATTTGGAGATGGGTTTTCTTACTAGATAAAATAAATTATAAAGATTTTGTAATATTTACAATTAAGAAATACAATAATAAGAATTACAATAATTACTACTTTCTAAAATGTGAATTTAAGGGCATAATTTAGTCAATGTTTAATTATTTGAATGCAGTTGTTTGCCATAAATTGCAAAATCAAAAATCAATTTTATTTAGATTGATTTGAATCATATTATTCTAGATTAACTGTCAAGTGATTTGCAGTTTTCCCGCGCCCGAGTCCTATCTTTCATCGGAAGACCTCTTGCCACCCGGGGTCATAGCGCTTGTTTTCAGAGTCCCCTTCCCCGTCCTCTCCCTGCTCATTGATTGCACACTAAACAAACCTCGAAATCGTTCCCATGGGCCGAATCACACACATTTCGGGGACAGATTGAAATGACAACTTTTAGTATCGGAGACTGGCCATGAAGTACGGTTAACGGCTGGGCGGGCGGACACAGATGCGATCCGAATCCGCATGAAGGCAATTTGTGTAAATATTGAAACGTTTGTGCTGAGAACGAGTCGCAATCAGAGATTGTGCGGCTGATTGGAGTTGCCAAACTGAAGGCCGAAATAGGGGGAGGTATTTGGGGGAGGTTAGGGCTGTGAAACTTTCAAAGGCCCGTGTCCTATTTGCCTGTTTTCCCATTAATCCCGAAGCGATATAAACTATTTGCCCAGACTGAATGGCATCGGAGTAGATTTTCCCACCCAGATGGCCGATAACTTAGTTCGCTGTCAATGGCTAATAAGCAAAATTCACACCAATTGCGGGAGAGATCTAATGACTGACCACTGACCCAAGAAATGCGCAAAATTCAAATATTTTTCAAATTAAACTTAAAATACTTTGCCAGCCCAATTTGTTGTTCTCCGCTTTTTGGCATAAACGCTTTTTACACTTGACTTCAAATCGCTCAAAGGACGCGTTTTATGCGTTTGCGTTTTGGCCAGAACCGAGATAAAAAAAAATAGAAAGAGGGAGAGAGCAGCCAAAGGGAAGACAAGGATGAAGATCCAAAGAGTGGGTGGCAAATGGATGGCTGGGGGGCATTTGTCGGGTTACGCATCAAAGCGCCCGTATGAAAAATGGCCAAAGCGCGATACGCCAAATTGAAAGCAAGAAAAAAATGGCTGAAATGTTGCTTTTTCAAACGGCCAACTGGATGGCTGGCTGGTTGGCCATGCTGATGCTGCTCTCGTATTTTGTGGGGATTGGGGGCAGAGGAGCTGGCGATGGTGGTGATGATGATGATGGTGACGATGATGCCAAGCCTGCAACTGATGATGGCGCCCTGCCAATGATGAATGCGCCCAAAGCCCGTTCGCGCTCACATTCCGCGTTCTCAACGCAAATGAAATTGGAAAATGTTCTGGCAAGCAAAAAGAAAATTCTACCCAACGTGGGGAAAGGGGAGTTGGTGGAAGGGGAAAGGGCAGCGCGGCTGGATCGGCGACTAGCAAAATGAAAAATAGTCAAGCAGAAGCAGCACGCAAACAATTTGCGTGGCCATCGATACTGCGTGGCACAGTGCTCTTTGGTATGGGGAGCATATTTTTTAAGAAATAAATAAATAAATTTCAAAGGTTTCAACATCATAAGTTAAACATTTACCAAGTTATCTCAAAAAAGAGTCTTAAAAAAAACTTTAAATTAATTAGGTGAAGATATTAAAACCAAATGGAGAGAAGTTGATCGAACACTTTTTTGAAAATTTAGTTCGTTAGAAAATCGAATTCTAAGAATATATATTTCTTGTTAGTTAGAATTTCGTTATAAAAAAACTTTATGGCCCCTAAGAAAAAAAATTCCCGAATACCATATGTTCTTAAAATATTGGTTTAAAAAATGTATACTCCTGTTTCAATATTTCTTTACGGCGAAAACTGTAATCTGCGAATGCTATAAAAATATAATAGGTATATTTTTGAAATATTCTATTATGGAATACTATTATCGTTCAGAACAGTTGTGATGGTATAAGGAAAAATGAATAAATAAATATTTACTTTAATTTAAATGGAAATAGAGATTTAAAATATTAACTTTCCGAATCACGGTGCCCGACAACTGCTTTTGACGCTGGCCATTTGGAAATATAAGTTTTATGGCTTATGCTGGGCGGCCCTAAACACGCGTATGAAAAGCCACCCCCAGGCCCGCCCCCCCGACCTTTGGCCGCCCCCAACACTCCAACACCCCCAACTCTCGAAATCTCAAAATCTCCGGCGTAGCCAGTCACTGGCAGCTGAGCAATTTATTGCCGCTCCAGCGCACGCCAAATGAATATTGGTTTCGGTTTCGGCCAACTGGGGGGTTCTATTTGATTTTGGCTTTAGCGTATTGCCAATATTTGTATTTGTCTTTGGCGTTTGTCGTTGCCCAAAACTTCAAAGTATCATTTTCATTTTGACACACAAAAGGGGGGATTTGGCGAGCGGGGAAAGGACGATGGCCCACAGGCGCTTAAATATTTGGGGAGCAGGCTAGTCTTTGGCCACAGATTGGAGTTCACAGAATTCAAAAATTTTCACACCATCGCACAACTGTTTGTTTTTGCGCTGCAATTGGAATGCACGAATTCAGATCGAATTGTGATTGCCGTTTGCAGAGTGACGGCTTGACTCATCCTTCCCAGCCTCATTAAAGTCCGGCCAGGGTTTAGTATAAACATCTTGTCCGAAGAGCAGGGCTTCGAACTCGTTTGATTTCAGATTATAAACAAAAGCCTGGAACCAAAATCCAAAGACAAATAAACCACAACAGCCAATAATAAACAGAGAATCAGTGGGAGTCATCATGGATGGCCATTCGATTCGCATGAGGATTGGGACTTGAGAGGTTCGGGACTCAAGAGGTGGGGCAATAACAAACAGCACTAAAATTGACATTGTACAAACAGGGAATATTATTCGGAAAGACAGACGATATTCAAAACTAAATTGAGCACATGCTGCGCCACTTCAGAGTCCCAGCCTCCACTCGACGTGTTCGTCTAAGGTCCATTTTTGGACCATTCTCGTTTGGAAGGTCCCATTCCACTGCGTGTCCTTCAGGTCCTGGTTGTGCATGTCCTGGTTATGAGTGAGGCGAGACAGCATGTCTGTCAGAGTCGGAACCCGAACTCGATTGGTGGCTGGAGGAGATGGAGATGGACACGGAAGGAGGCTGTTGACACAGATCCGCACACCAGGCATAAAATTATTGGGCTGAGCTGCACTTAAAAAAATATAGCTCAGACAGAAATATTTTAAATCGCATTCATATAACTTAAGAAATTGTATTTTATATATATTGGGAAAGACAATGCAAACAAAATGTTGAAAATGTTAAAAAGCCTTTTAGTTTAATTCAACTTTTGAAATTTAACAAGAAAATAAAATATTTTTATAGTGGCTAAGGGCATTTATAAAAATTGTAGCTCTAAAAGTGCAAATAAAATAGATATTAATAAGTAGCAGTAACTTAAATATTTTTATTAGCAGTGTTTTTGAGCTACAGCGAGTGGAGAGCGAAATCTAAACATCTGCAAAATTACGCGCATAAATCCTTTAACACTTTTCCTTCGGCCTGGACACTAGACAACCCATTGTTGGGGTTGCATTTGCCACGCGGGGCACCATCAAATTAGCCCACTTCAGGGTCGATCCTGCTGCGTGCCCTCTGCTCTCTCTCTTTTCGCTCGGGACTCAGAACTCATTTCTCATAGCGGGTGCAGTGCAGCATATCTCATTGCTGCATTGTTTACACACTTCATACTTGCTGGGGTGGGGAACTGAGAGGGCACACACAAAAAAATTATTTATGGTGAAGAAATAGATTTTTGTAAGCAGAAGAGCTCTTAAATATTTCTAGGTAGTTTTTATGAAACACCAAAAAATAGAATTATATTGTTATATATCAATTTATATTTTTATTTAAATTTCTGATTTATCATTTCTAAAAATATTTAATCCTTTTAAAATCTTAATCGAATTTCAAGAAAGTGTCTGTTTGAGAAAAAAAGTGTTTTATAATGGGAAACTATGATTTCATGATAGTTTCTCTCAGTGCAGAAGACGCGTGTAGTGTTGACAGTTTACGAAGTTCTTGCAGTGTTGCTCCAGCAGCTGCAGCGGTGTCCTTCTCGTGCCTGGATGCCTATGAATATATCTAGGGAGCAGACCGGCTCCTACTACTAAACCTCCTGACTGCCGACCCCTGCCAAAACAAACAATGACACCACCCGCCCCATCTGGGCAATTTCCCCTTGACTGGCCGCCAATAGTCGAGCTGTTGAGTTAGAGTAAATGTTTCCATCTAATGACCCCTATCCCTATTCCTGCTGCGGGCTCCGGAGATCCTGAGGCATATTTTCAAGCCGTCTTGTGCGGTTTCTTCGACTGGGTTTCTTTCTTACCGCCCGGCACTTACCACTTACCACTTTCCAATGCCAATGTCTGTGTTGGCCGCCCTTCGTGCCTCTCTAGCGCTTATCATGCTCAAATGGTAATTGAAGGGCCATAGAAAAACTATTTATCCTGAGGCTGCCGAGCGTGCTCTCGTCGTTGTTGTTGTGGTTATTCAATATTACTCAGTCGTTGTCCATTGATAAAGGGCAAAAGGTAAGGAGAGAGGAGGGGAGAGCTGAGCAGGACAGACACAATGGATGCATTGAACCCAAAGCCGAATCAGAATCTGAATGCCAACCCAAAAAATAAATAGAAGCAAACCCGAGCACTACCCTTTGCCATTTGTTTTCATTTTTGGTTTCCTTCGATGTTTTATTAAATTTGTTTCCAGTGCCCCGGCATTATCCTCCCCGTTCGACGAGTTATATGACAATTTCCACTTTTTGCCATTGTCGATTTGATTTTATTACCTCGCTCTCGGTTTTGTCTGTCCACTTCGAACTTATCGAGTGTATAATGTTGTCATCATTATGCCGATTAGTGGATGGGTTTACGGTTTTCTGCTTTGGGTTTTTGCGAGCACTCGCCGCTTGCCAGTTGTCAAGGCTAATTGAATTTTCGCTTTGCTGCGTTTTACTGTTGCTATCTTGCGGATACGGCCGAACTACTCGTACCTCTATCTATCTTTATGGCGGCCAGTAAACCATAATTTCGCCACAGCAGTGGCCAGGATACTATGAGCGATGGGCGGACGGGACCCTAGCCATTAACGTTATCTCGCTGATCCCCCGTCCAATGGGTTTTACGGCAAAGGATTAATTATGCACACGCCTCCGAATTGTAGTCGATTGCCGTCATAAAGCCAGTCATTCGGAGGTGGACTTTGAGCGACTGCCGTGAAATAGCCGTAAATGTTTTATTTGGCTGGATGGTGGATGGGGTTTTAGTCTCTGGCATTTAGCTTTGCATAGGAAATTAATAAAAGAAATATTCTTCCTTCGTGAATCTGCCTCTCGAATACCATAAAACCAATTATATTAATTATTGTAATCAATTAAGTTTGTAGAGATATGTATTTATTAGAGATTATAGTGAGACGCAGCCTTTCTGTTGTCGATCTTCATGTGAATAACTGTTAAAGGTTTTATTTTAAAAATCACACTTTAACAGTTATTTTCTGATTTGTAAAGTAAAACTCAAAGAAGACCTGTTATTTTTTGAGTTTTATAATAAAAGTTGACAAATAACAGTTATTCGTCGTGATCAAAAATAAAATCAAACTTGATTTTTGGCGATTTTGTGGGTAAAATAAATTTTAAAAAATATAGTTATAAAATATGCGCGGTTGCCTTTTTAAATAAATTTGTAGTAAGTTATATAAAACATGGTTAGCATGTTTTTTTAATTATTTCATTTTTTCAAAAATGTCAAGGGAATAACTGTTATTCATAAAAATCAACCAATAACAGTTTTTTTTTGAGTTTTATTATAAAAATCAAAATATAAAAATCATTACGGATTTGTAGACTACAATGGCTAATCAAAATAGTGGTGTATTTAAAAAAATTTTATGACGTGATTTTTTTGTAAGAAAAATTAACAATAACAGTTATTTTCGGTCCCTGTTTTTGTGATTTACATTCAGATCTCGAAAATTGCCTTCCTAAACTTCTAATAATTGCTTTAAATTCTGCGCACACTTGGCACCGACTTTGTTTTGTGGATGCGGATCGGAAAACACATTCCCATCAGGTCGGGGCGGATTGGGGAAATATTCGTGCAGCAGATACTTTTTCGCTGCTTTGTTATAATTCCGCAGCAAGTGCGCACATTGCTCCTGGCTCGGCGGTGCTTCTTTCCTTTGTGCCAGTCGAATTCGGTAAATAAAGTTTTCAAAGTTGCACAAACTGCCGGCAACAGCAATCCGCAGCGAGGTGAAGTGAACCGGAGCATCGGAAAAGCGGAAAAACAAGGCGAAAAAGAAGCTGGCGATGCCAATTCCTTGTACAAGTGCCGCTCGATGCCAACAAGTTTTGCGAAAATTCTCCCACTTGGCCAACTGGCAACGGGCTCCTTTCCAGGTATCCTAAGCCAGCGAAAACATATCCAAGGAAGGGACGACTCTTCGGCCCAGAACTTCCACGGCTGGCAGCCCGCTGAGCCAAAGCCTAGTCTTAAGCCGAGGACCAAACATGAAGTTACCAGGAGGTGGCCAAAAAACGGAGGATGAAAGGGGGGACCAAGAAATCCAGCTTCGACTCCAGAAACTTTTATGCACAGCACCATGTTTGGTTTGTCTTTCCAGCTTCCGCTTTTCTCCTTACCGCTTTGCTTTCTCCTTTCTTCCTTTCCCCTGTGGATGTATGGGTGTGCGGGTGTGTGAGTGTGGGCGTGTTTGTGTGGGCGGATAGTTGGCTTTGGCCTTTTTGGGGCGACGGAAATGGGGTTTCGGCCTGGTGGCCTGTCAGTTGTCGGTTGGCTTTTGAAGCTAATACAGGGTGACATTCTCACTATCTCATAAAATAAGAATGGATGCTAAAAATATTATATTATGAATTTTAATGTAGTAATTATGATTAATAAAAATATTATTTGTTTAAATATTATTCTTTAAAAGTAGTTACAATAATAAGATTTTAAACACAGAAGAATATGTATTGATTGTAGCTAACATGTTAAACACAGTTAAGACTTAAAACTTGCAATTAAAAACATGTAACTCAAAGCTATCGAAAGGGACAACTTATGTCTGAACTACTCGATGAACTAAATAACCAATTAAAATATTAAAAAATATTTTTAAAAAAACTTTGAAAGTTCTTTCGAACTAAAAACGTTTTTTAAACAGATAAAAAGGACCAACTGTGGAAAATCTCTACTTTTAATAGAACATTTTTTAAACTTGCTCCAATTTAAATTAAAAACGTTCAGTGTTACCCTAATAGTCAGTTTAAACCGGGTTTCTTTGAAGAAAATAAACCCTGGAGGGTTCCTTTTCATTATTGAATAGGTTAATAAAATGTAAAGGATTTCTTTCGCAACAAATTCTCTTCTTGTTAATCTTTAAATCTTTAAAATAAGACTATTAAATTACTTCCATTGATATTGAGAAACACCCTTTCCCAGCTTGTTTATCGCCAACTTTTTGCACCCACAAAAAGTAAAATGCAAGTGCAAAAAAGCGCAAAAGAAGACAAGGCCATTGTTTTTTTCTGCCTCTGCTCAGCGGATGTTGTTGCAGTTGTTGTTGTTGCCGGTGTTGTTGCTGGCATTCTGGTCCAGTCGTGCCACTCAAAGCGCCAACAGCAGCAGCAACAACTCAAGGAAATTGTCGCCGTCGAGCGGCGAACACGCCAAAGTTGCCGCGAGTGCAAGTGCAAGTATGTCTTTGTGCCCCATCGGCAGCAGCAACAGCAACACCAGCAACAACCAGCAGCAACACGCCCCCTGAATGGCCGCCCCGAAAGCCAACTTGGTCTAGAATTAAAGCCAAGACACCAGGGAATACAAAGAATATAAAAAGAAAAATGCGTCACTTCCCCTGCGCACATGCGTAATGGATTAAAATGGACGCCGGGGAAATCGCCAGCCAATCGCAGAGAAGCTGAGGTGTGGCCTGCGTTTTGCGAGGGATTTCCTCTCCGCCAGAATTTCCCTCGCTGCTAATAATCACTTGAGACATGCGCTCTGCGAGCGGAGAGGGGGTTGCTGCAACCCTTGCACCGGGGCAACCCCTGCCGTCACGTGCAACAGCAACGGCTGTTGGTGTTGCTGCTGTTGCCGCGGGGACATCGGCAGTTGTTGCTCCGTTGCTTTTGTAAACAGGCGCAGGCGCACTGCGCGGGGGTACATTTCAGCTGGGAATTTTTTTCGTCGAAAGGGCAAAGTGAAATGCTTTGATTTCGCTGATTGTTCGATCACACGCCAACTGACAGCGAACTCGGCTGGTTGTCCTCGCTCCCGATAAACGGAAAGATAAAATAGAAACCAAAGCAAAAGACTAAACAGCATATAAGCGAAGTAAAA